>NC_090656.1:27226999-27474499 GCF_040937935.1 Hyperolius riggenbachi
GGCCAGAGCAATTTTGACATTTTAGCTATGTCCCTATTTAATCAGCAATAATGTTATCCCCACTTATGACACCTAAATTAACTATATATTGTTTTTTCAAGACTAACTAGGCTTTCATTTTTCCCTCAAACAATTTTGTTTTCTATGCATTTTAATAGGAAAAAGAGGAAAACATATTTTCAAAAAACACTATTTCTCAGTTTTACCAATTCCAGTTTAAAAATAAAAAGTGCTATTGTAGAGAAAAAAAATACTTTTTTCTGTTTGGCTATTTCTATGGTTTATCACAAAACTTAAAGGGGCACTATGGCAAAAAAATTGTAAAATGTAAAATATGTGCAAACATAAACAAATAAGAAACACTTTTTTTCCAGAGTAAAATGGGCCATTAATTACTTTTCTCCTATGTTGCTGTCACTTACAGTAGGTAGTAGAGTTCTTACAGAAGTGACAGGTTTTGGACAAGTCCATCTGTTCATAGGGGATTCTCAGGGATTTATTTATTTTCAAAAGCATTTCTTTAATGGCAGTTGCTCTGTCCAACTGCCAAAAAACTGTGTAGCGAGCAGGGAAGCTGGCCAGCATCATTGTTTAATTGATTTTTAGGGAATCTTTATTAGGAATAAAAGCCTTGCTGAGAATCCCCTATGAAGAGATGGACTAGCCCAAAACCTGTTGCTTCTGTCAGATTTCTACTACCTATGGTAAGTGACAGCAACATAGGCGAAAAGTAATTTATGGCTCATTTTACTCTGGGAAAAATGTACTTCTTATTTGCCTGTTTGCACAGATTTTAAATCTTCCAATTTTTCGCTATAGTGCCCCTTTAAATTAAGTTCCTGTCACAATTTATGGTGAAGATATTTGATTCTGAAATATTGCTACAGTGTATATTTTTCACTATGAACTGAGAAAATACAAGTATTTTTAATGGTAAATATCAATCTTATTGGCTCAGTGAACACATATATTCGCTTTGACCAATTAGTGCTGCATCAGATAGTGCCAACGGTTTTGCACAGGAGCAAGCCCAATCCTGTACAGCTATACTTCAGCTACATGACTTATATCTACCTCCTCGTGGCTTAGATTAAGTCACAGCGGACGTAGATATATTGTAGTGGTGGAAAAAGTGGTTTAAAAAGGTATACAATGTGTACCAAAACCCAGACAGTGCATAGCGGAGGGAGATCAAAAGCAAATTATTCTGCAAAAAAAATTGGTCAATTGCGAATAGCAAAGCACCTAGGAAGGAGCTACACAGCACAATATCAAACAACAGTCGATCTCTCAATCTATCTGTGTCCTGCAGCAGCAGCTCCTCTCCCTACACTAACTACAGGCAGAGTCAAAATGGGTACAGGGATCATGCCTGTTATGGGGGGGAGTGGCCTGGGTGGGGATGTCTATTTGGCCACCCTGTCCCACCTGACTTCAGGGTGAAGATCACTCCATACGTTTTGCACCATCTAAAAAAGTTATTTATTAGGCTTCTTAAAAACTGTTACATCTTAAAAATATACATGTGGATATGTGTAAGATTACTTACATATACTCACATGTGGATTTTTAAGATGTTGTAACTGTTTTTGAGAAGCCTAATAAATAACTTTTTTAGATGGTGTGAATCTTATGGAGTGATCTACAGTGATTTGTGACTCCAAAGGTGATTCCGGCACATCTACCTACCATTGGTGCAGTGGCAATTACGCTATTTATACTTTTAGGGTGAAGGGTCATAAGATGGCTCTATGGGCAAGTATGGGGGGGTTGCGAGTGGCCTGCACAGTTCACATCACTCCTGAATGAGCAAGCAGTTACCATTTGCCGGCGAACATATTTGGCCATCCTTTATTTGCAGTGATTCTTATAAACTTTGACTAAATGTAAACATTGCCAAAAGAAAGTTAAAGCTCAGCTGAGTCAAACTTTATTAGGTGGCCATACCTGGGGCTTTCAGTGTGCCTATAAACTGCATGGCCATTCGGCTTTACTGGCCACCCCTCTGTGTTAAAGCTATGCCCCCCCATTTGCAGTCCTGACTGGACCCAACGGGAGCAAGGGCACATGCTATATCAGCTCTATATGCCCTCTTTGATCATTCTCCAATTGGGCTGTGCACAGCAGCCATGGATGGAAGCATTCTCGGCATGCACAGTAGGAAAATATTCATAACTAGGCATGCCCAGGAACCTCCCTGCACACAGCTGTGGGACAGAGTGCAGGGAGTGGACAGAGCATGCACCCTTCCATGCTAAATGGTAGGCATAGTTCCTGTTTGTTCCCACATTGAGGGGAGGCCAGTGAAGCTGAGAGACAACACAGTATATGGCCAAACTAGGGAGGCCTCTTTTGGTTTTAATTCAGTTCTGGTGTGCTTTGTCAGTGGAGAAGTTAACATTTCAGTAAAATGCTGGACTTTTGAAGGAGTATTTTTTTTTCTTATAAATAACCCATGGACTTTTTCAATGAACAATGCCTGACCTATTATTTCTCCTAATGAGTTCTGCTTACCCCAATTTTGACAACCATAACTGCTCAAGCCCTAATTCTACTGAGCAAAATTCTCTTAACCCAACTTTTATCCATAATTATCCTGCCCATAAAGTTCATAACCCTAATATTCTTACCCCTAACCTGAATTTTCATACCCCTGACCTAAATCTTCCTAACTTAAATGTTGCTAACAATTGACTTATTCCTGATTTTTCTAGAGTTATTTCTCCTAAAGTCATAATAAAAGGAGTTTGTGATTTGATTAGGCCCATACCTCCATGTCACTGTTAGCATTATGATTAAAAGATAAAAAAAACGTAACTGATTAAATCCAAGCTTGTGTATTTTTGGTTACACTGTACGTTTTGTTATCAAGGTGGCAGTTTACTTGTTTTTAGTGTCTCACTTCCAATTCTAGTTTAACCATGGTCAACAAAAAAAACAACTCTTTGTGTTCATATATTTTTAGTTACACAGTCCATCCAGTTATAAAGAGCCTGGGTCTTTTTTTATTGTTTATTTTTGGCCCTGTCCACGCTTTTATGGTTACTGTTGTTCATAAACAAAAAATAAATGTAGTGCCCATTCTATTTTATTTATGAATATGAAAACAAGAAGAAAAAGCTACAAGCGTTCCAATTGTTCAATGAGACAAGATGGAATAAACATATTCTTTGGAACATACTCTGCATGAAAGAGATGAAAAAGTATCCGGACATAAGATATGTAAACTGTAAGTATCCAAACATCAAACCATCTGGATTTTTTTTTCTTATACTTCCACATCTGTCCCCCATGGTTCTCTTGATATTCCAGCATTCAGTTCAGGGGAGAGCCTACTTGATTATCCTGAAATTCAATCGGGCGACTCAGGCGAGGGCCAACATGGTTCTCCTAAAATTCCATCACTCAGCTCACAGGAGAACCTACTCAATTCTCCTGAAATTCCATCATTCAGATGAAGGGAGGGCCTACATAGTTTTCCTGAAATTGGAACAGGACATCGCGAGGCGGAGGGATGCTGTTCTATGCTGACCTGTGTGAGTGAGAGAGATGAGAGGACATGGCGGTGCCCAGCGATTGACTTTGTAAAAGTTCCTTACGTTGAGCCGCTCTGCGGTACTAACCATCTCACATTGCAACAGGATAGAAAGAGAGGCAACCACTTTAGGGTGCCGGTAAGGGTGCGAGAGGGCTCTTAAAGCATGGTGAGCACTACAGAAAAAAAGCAAATGAGAGAGGCTGCACCCCAATCCTAGATCCTGGTTATAAGAAGAGAAATAAGGGTCTAAGTTGTAGTCGACCCCTATACTTGTATATAGGTAAACAGACCTAAATTTCTTAACTTATAGTCGAGTATGTATGGTATATATAGAAAATTGGGTCATATAGTCAGTATATTTGCATTACAGGCATAGTTTTGGTCAGAACAGATGTAGTGGGCAAAATACAGAGAAACACATCTTTAACAAAGTTTATTTATCCATTCATACTGACCTTTATCTTCAGGAGAGGTAAGACCAACCCTACCTCTCCTTTTTATACTGTTTTAAGTATTTTATTAAAAACTTCCAAATAAGCTAATACTCTGAATTAGCTTGCTTAAAATTCCTAGAGGCGTTCGATACTATTGGCTAGTACTACTTAGGCACTTTTTATTGGCCTGAGGAAGCGGATTTGCACCTGCGAAACAAGTTTCCTGTATATATTTAACCTTGTTTGTTGAATATGACTGTCATTATTGAGGTAAGCCACCTTATTTATTTACATTCTATTGATTTTTAACCTAATTTTATTTTATCTGGTACCTCTTTACCCCTGCTGTGTGTTTCAAATATGATGATAAACTGCCTGTCCAAAAATAAAATAGGTCACCACCTGGATTTACCAAAGAAAATAAGTAAGAGACTCCCATTGGATCATTACTGCATGGATGATTACATTATGTGCCCAAAGAATGAGGTCAACTGCCAGCCTGCATATACTGAATCACCAGGTTTCTCCATCGGTGACATTCTTCTTCCCTGATGACACGGGCATATTCCAAGAGGACAATGCCAGTGTTCATTGTGCTGAAATTGTAGAAAGAGAGTGTTTTCAGGAAGCATAAAACATCTATTTTCACAAATGGGTTGATGGCTACAGAGTCCAGATCTTAACCCCACTGAAAATCTTTGGCATGTGCTGAAGAAGAATTTGTGCAGTGTTCCATCTGTACCAGCTCTTGGCAAAACAATGAATTACAAATCTGGATGAAAATAAATGTTGTGACATGCAGAAACATACGCCACCCCACACGCCACACGTGCACATGAGTGCATGAGCATTTTAGCAACCTGGACAATATATACAGTATAACATCCTATTTGCACTAATTAGTGCAAACATATGACATTTTAAACTGTCCATTCTGCATTAAGTGGTAACATTATTTTTGTGGCTTTATTTTTCTTAAAAAAAAAACCCTGACACTTTTATAGTAAACCTGTGAGTCCTTAGGAGAGAAAGTTGAATACCTCATATACTCACTTATAAGCCTAATTTTTCAGCACAAAAAATTTGCAAGTTACCCCCTTGTCTTATATGCGAGTCAGTGGAGCAGAACGGATGGTGGAGCAAGTTTTGATACTGGTGGAGCAGGTTTTGATACTGGTAGAAGAGTGTAAGGATCATGCACTAGTAATCCTGCTCTTGCCAGCTGGCTTCCTGCTGTGTCCGTGCCCCCCATCCCCTGCAATATGGTGTGCAGAGTGTGCTGCTCAAAACTACCTGTGTCCCCGGCTTGTGGAGCGGAGTGTGCAATCGACATGTCAGTGGTGCAATGATCAGAGATTCTTCCTGTGTGGCAGTCGCTGTGACTCATATCTATGATGCCATCTAGTGGTGTTTTGAGACACAGCTGTGTCATGCTTGGGGCACATCTAGCTATTGGGAGTTGGCTGACTTGTACTGGGGGCACATCTGTCTACTGTGGATGGGGCTATACTGGGGAGGGGGCTTATGTGAGAGTCAATAACTTTTTCCTGGTTTGTGAGGGGAAAGTGGGTATTTCGGCTTATACACGGGTCAGCTTATAAGTGAGTAAATACAGTACTTACCTGGGCAGAGGAAATGTCCTGCTTCTGGCTGTGAATAAGCACAGGCATTCTGCATGGGCACTGGATGCCCCATACATGCACAGTAGCGCAAATCTGCTTGGCACACAAAAAGCCAAGTCCAATTGTCTCCATGCTACTGCACACACACGAGGCATTCTGCATTCATTTATGGTGCTGGTGGAGGCAAGGGGGGTGGGGTGGACTTTGCAGAGGCTTCCCTCTACTGAGGTAAGTATCCATTTGGGGTATTTATTTTCCCTTCAGGTACACTTTCAAAAAAAAATCTTATGTAATGCTGTATGTGCCAACACTGTATTGAAAACAATTTTAGCATGCAGTTGTCTCACTGGTGACAGGGGAGGAGCAGACCTTGAAGGTTGGTTGAGATAAAAGCTGTCCGCTCTTTGGCAATGGAAATGGGAGACTCGGGATAAGAGTAAAAATGTCAGTGCATCCAGGGAGAAAAATGTCAGCCTCCACTGCTCAGTTTGGATGAATGGCCTTTAAAAACAGATATACAATTTAAAAAGAAAAAAGTTCATTCCTGTACTTGTAAATTACATTCAGCCAAGGAAAAAAAAAAGTCTGTTTGTCAGCTACCTCGGCTGACACTAAGCTGGTTCACTTAGCTGGCGAATCGAAAGAACATTTTTTTCTGGAAAATCAGAACAAAAAAAATGACTGCAGTTAATTCAACGGAAAAAAAGAACATTTTAGATAAAAGGTCTTACTGAGAACTGATGATGTAATCTATTGCGCCTTCTACTACATTTTGATAAGGAAATAGTAAGATGATGTAAAGTTTATGCAAATATATGTAGATTTGAAATGGACCAATTTAAATACATCAACACAATTTCTGAAAACCACTTAAGCCTATCTGGACGAACATTCTCGTCCAGATAGGCTGCGCGCACTCCCGCCGGCCGTAAGCCCAGCGATCAATGAATGGGATTATAGCTCCCATTCATTGACCGAAGCCCCCCGCAGAAAAACCGACAGCCTCTTATCAGAGGCTGCGGTTTTTCTGAATTAAAAAAAGTTTCCCGTCCTCATTCATGTTCCTGGAAGCGTGATCGTACGTTTCCAGGACTTTTTGACTGTATAGTAAAACTACACCCATATCCATTTTTTATTAAATAAATGCATTATTTTACATTTAAAATTAGCTGTTTACCTCCCACACCAAAAATTACCCAAATACAATTTTTAATAAAAGAAAATTAAAAAAAATTACAATAAAAAAAAAAAAACATAAATAGTTACCTAAGGGTCTGAACTTTTTAAATATGCATGTCAAAGGAGCATATTAATATATTTTTTTTAAATTATGGGCTTGTAAAATGGACGCAAATTGAAAAAATGCACCTTTATTTCCAAATAAAATATCGGCGCCATACATTGTGATAGGGACATAATTTAAATGATGTAATAAGCGTGACAAATGGGCAAATAAAAAACATGGGTTTTAATTAAGGTAGCATGTATTAATTTCAAACTATAATGGCCAAAAACTGTGTTCTCTTTGTTCAATTGCCTGATGAAGCGGGATGTCGGCCCGTGAAATGCGTTGCATCCTATTCGGAGAATTGTTTTAAATAAATACAGTTGTATTTTTAACGGCTTAATTTGGCCTGGTCATTTGTGTACTTGGGGGAGGTGAATCCACCCATTTCCCTCCTTTTAGACGGTTTTTAACTAATCGTATCCTATGTTGCGCCTCTACTATCCTTGTTCATCTATTTAGTCCACCCTTGGTGGAGGGGTGTATCCCCATATCTTCCTATCTATAGAGAGATTTTAGACCTGAGTGGGGTCAGGTGAAAATTCTCCCCACCTGCCTTTCTAGTGGTCGCCTGTGTGGGGACCCTTACTTGTGAGTATAATTTCAATTTTATAAAATTTCCAGATTCACAGTAAATACTGCACCAAATTGGGCTCTCGGTTTCATTTTTTGTTTTCCAAACACTATTTATTTATTATTTATTTGTATTTATAAAGCGCCAACATATTACGCAACTGTATAAAGCTATCCCTTAACCCTTTAGACTGCAAGGCCAAGTCTGGCCAGGGCTCTCCTCCCCTTTCGTATCACAATACTGCGTAATGTTCATGCATATCCTCCACCATTATGTAAAAATCTGTAATTCATTTGTTCATTGCATAAGCCGTAATCCACCTTCGTCTTGTACTGTTAACTGTATTGCTTATACAGGGAGTCCCCGACTTATGAACGCCCGACTTACGAATGACCCACTGATACGAATGGCCCGATCCTGTCGCGATGATGTCATTTCCGCGTGGGGGACGTTTGAACAAGTAGCTTCAAACTTCCCCCGAGTGCCAGCTCATGTGCCCGCAGCAGTGTTGGACTCACCTCCGAACCAAGTGCAACGCTGTCTGTCCTCCGCTCTCTGCCTCCTGCTCCCTCTAGCCGAGTACAGCCACCACTAGATGCATCACTTTGCTTCCTGTATGTCATGTGACATACAGCTTCCTGCATGTCACATGACATACAGGAATCAATGTGATGCTGCATCTAACAGTGCTGTTGTACGCAGCTAGAGGAAACAGGAGGTGGAGAACGGAGCACAGACAGCATTGGACTCGGGCTGAAAGCTGAGCTTGATGGAAGCATGTTCAGTCTCCATAACTTTTTAAAGGACAACTGAAGCGAGAGTGATATGGAGACTGCCATTTTTATTTCCTTTTAAGCAATACCAGTTGCCTGGCTGTCCTCCTAATCCTCTGCTTCTAATACTTTTAGCCATACACCCGGAACAAGCATGCAGCAGATCAGGCGTTTCTGACATTATTGTCAGTTATGACAAGGTTAGCTGCATGCATGCTTGTTCCTGGTGTTATACGGACAATACTGCAGCCAAATAAATCAGCAGGACTGCCAAGCAACTGGTATTACTTAGCCACGTCAGCCTGCAGTGTTGTTTCACCTTATGCATCCAAGCAACTTTCACCTCCCATATATTCGCCAATAACTTTATCACTACTTATCACAATGAAATGCCTGATTATGTCTGACATTGGACCTATGCTGAACAGGTCAATGTTAGACATCGTTCAACATAGGATTGGAAAGGGTTAATACAGTACTGGTAACAACAACAGGTGGACATTTCATATTTCAAGGTTTGTTTGTTTTTACCTGCCTGTAGTTAGGCTTTATGTAAAATTAGGGTATGTGTTTTAAAACACACATATAGTGGGGAGGGGAAAATGTAGGATATTTAGCTCAACAGTTGGGAGCCCCTGAATGGCCCAGATCCCTGCAAGATCCTTGTGGAGCCCACCAGGGCACTGTCCTTCTGTCTGTGCTCCAGGCCATGGAGAAGCGGATCTGGACTAACAAGAGCAAGTAAGGTCTGTGCATGCTCAGTAGAGCGAAGGTGCTTGTGCACAGATTTTCTCTTCTGTGTACGAGTGCTGCATTCTACTGCCGATGTGCAGATCTAACTTGCACATGCCAAGTTAAGATTAGCTTGTCCATGAAGAAGAAACCTATTGAACCTATTAAACCCTGGATGTCAAACTGGTCCTTCGAGGGCCGAGATCCTCACACATTTTTGACACAGTTCAAATTAATGGATGGGTCTGAATCAGAAAAGGTGTGGTCCATCAGGTAGAACACATTACTCTCTTTCTCAGTCCATCCTAAACACTGGCATGGATCTGGCCCTCCTGGCCTGGAGTTTGACACCTGTGTATTAATCACATTAAATGGAAAAAGTATAGACCCTGAGCTGGATTGTTGGACTGTATATACTCGCATATAAGCCTCATTTTTCAGCACAAAAAATGTGCTGAAAAGTTGCCCCCTCGGCTTATATGCAAGTCAGTGGAGCAGAATAGATGGTTGAGCAGGTTTTGATACTGGCAGAGGAGCATAAGGATCATGTACTAGCGATCCTGCTCTTGCCAGCTGGCTCCTAGCTGTGTCCATGCCCCCCATCCCCTCCAACATGGTGTGCAGAGTGCGCTGCTCAAGACTACCTGTGTCCCCTGGCTTGTGGAGCGGAGAGTGCATGCAATGTGTCAGTGGTGCAATGAACAGGGACACAGCTTTATCATTCTTGGCACACATCTGGCTATGGGGTGGGGTGCTGACTTGTACTGGGGGAACATCTGGCTACTGTGGAGGGGGCTATATTGAGGAGGGGGATTATTTGCGAGTCAGTCACTTTTTCCTGGTTTCTGCTGAAAAAGTGGGTACCTCGGCTTATTCGCGGGTCGGCTTATATGCGAGTGTATACAGTAACTTTTTTTTAAATTATTAACTTTAGGTACCGTTTAAAATGACCTAATCAGAGTAGGGTCAGGAATCTGCATGGGAGGTCTCTAGGAACCCTGAATTCTTAACCACCTCACGTATAGGCCTCTATTTTCCTTCCGGTAAAAGCTCATCTCTTTTTGGGGGAAGTTGAACATGACTGCCAGCTTAATATTTCAAAGCGGAGATGACACGAAAGCGACGGCAGATTCACAGCAGCAAATACAGACCTGATAGAAATTGCTATTAGCACTGTGAATGAAAGCCCAATGGCTCGAAACAGATTTAGTTTAGTCGAGCATCTCATCGACGGCTGGCGATATTATAGGAGATATTAGTTCAGGAAGGTCACCGTCGCCCTGTCATGTTCCCTGCTCTCTGTTTACAAAACTGCATAAACACACAGAAACGTATTAGTGACAAAACGAGTGCAACATACTTCCTGAAAGCCAAGTGGGATATTCGTTTGATTTATAATGTTGTGCTGTCACCGCAGCTGTCAGAAGCTCCACCACGCTTAAATAGAATGGCATTATTCCTGCAAGACATGCGCCGCTATCGCTAAGATTTGCAGTGTAGTGCCAGTTGCCGTGGAAACTGGAACTCACGTGGAAAAAAAGGAAGAAAAAAGAAACACGTTCATAGCTACATAGCTATACATAAAGGCATGAAACATGTAGGACAACAATGCCCGAGAAAAATACAGCCGATAATAAATAAAAAGTAAACAACAGCCTCTTTCTACAGTTCTGAGCCCTGCAGATGCGATGTAGGAGAGAATAGGATTGGCTGATCATATGTGTAATTAAGCCTTTTCCTGCAAATTTTGTTATTTTCTTTTTCTTTTCTTCTTTTTTTTTTTTTTTTTTATTCGTCTCCCAGAATAGGGCAGTTTTCAATTTTCTTTATTACAAAATAGTGTTAAAGCTAATGGAAACTTTTAAAGCCAAATACTTACCTAAGGAAGCTCTGGGTCACTCTCCTTAGAGCAGGGGTGTGTCGAACTCAAATACAAAGTGGACCGAATTGAGCTCTGGGACCAAGTTGCATGCCAACCTCAATGTCTAGTGCTCACCTCTCTCCCTTATAAAGTTCCCCGGTGTCTAATATCCCCCCCTCCATCCTCTATACAGTTCCCTGAAGTTTAGTGGTCCTCCCTCCCCTATACAGTTTCCTGGGGTTTAGTGGCCCTCTCTTTCCCCTACACAGTTCCCTGGTGTCTAGTGGCCCCCTTCCCTCTCCTAAACAGGTCCCCGGTGTCTAGTGGCCCTCTCTTTCCCCTACACAGTTCCCTGGTGTCTGGTAGCCCCTTCCCTCTCTTATACAGTTCCCTGGTGTCTAGTGATGCCCCCCTCCCCTTCGGCTTCCCTAGTGATCTAGGGCTTACCCTCCAATATAGGTTCTCTGGTGGTCTAGAATGGGCCAAACATAATGCAAAGCGGAGAAACCATTTGAGGGCCAAATCTGATGGCTCCGAGGGCCAGATTTGGCCCACGGGCCTGGAGTTTGACATGTATGCCTTAGAGCCTTCCTGCTGCTCTTCCGGTCCCCTCGTTTAAGCGGCGGCTACCAGTTTGGACACCACACCACAGGGGACTTCGAAAGTCTTCGGGAGCCGAGTGCTCCCAAGGATGGGTGGCTCTGTATTGCGCCTGTGTGAGCGTAAGAGAGGCGCACTATGGAGCCGCCAATCTTCAGGAGCACACGGGGACCCGAAGGCTTCCAAAGCCTCCTTCGGCAGTGGAAAGCAGTATTTGACCAATTTGGTTGAAAACCGCTACCGGGGGAGCCAGCGCTGGAACGAGGGATCCACGATAGGAGCTCTATAGGACCCAAAATCTTACCTCTCCTTAGGTAAGTATCTGTCTGATTTTTGTTTTATTAATTCTCATTCACTTTAAAGAGTTAAAGAGGACCCGAACTCAGAACGTCCTCTCTGCTTGATAACCAACAGCATGATAGCCTTTAACCTCCTTGCCGGTTATCCCGAGCTCAGCTCGGGGTAACCTGCGCAGGAGGATTTCTCAGGCCCCGCTGGGCCGATTTGCATAATTTTTTTCCCCTACACGCAGCTAGCACTTTGCTAGCTGCGTGTGGTACGCGATCGCCGCCGCCACCTGTCGATTCGCCACTACCCGCCGAGCAGCCCCGCCCCAGACCCCTGCGCTGCCTGGCCAATCAGTGCCAGGCAGCGCTGAGGGGCAGATCGGGATTCCCTATGACGTCCCGACATCCATGACGTCGGTGACGTCATCCCGCCCCGTCGCCATGGCGACCGGGGAAGCCCTGCAGGAAATCCCGTTCTGAACGGGATTTCCTACTTACTCTGGTCGCTGAGGCCGATCGGAGTGGGTGGGGGGATGCCGCTGCTCAGCGGCTATCATGTAGCGAGCCCAGGGCTCGCTACATGATTAAAAAAAAAAGTTCTACGCTGCCTCCTTGCCGGAGGTATTGAACCGGCAAGGAGGTTAAAGGAAAGAAAAATCTGTTTTACAGCTGATATAAATCCTGCATTACATCTACAGTGTGTCTACTTCCTGCTTTCATGGAAACAGACATAGGGTTAACATCCTATGTTTACAAATTAGCTCCTGTGCCAAGGCAGCCAGCTGACACAGCTGAAATATCAAATTGCAGAGGTAATTAGTCACAGATGAGGGGCGGATTAGACAGGCTTAACTCTAAATATATACAGGGTGCATGTATGCTCTAAGTTTTCCTTCTGTGCTGTACAAGAGTTCAGGTCTACTTTAACCACTTGAGGACCACAGTCTTTTCGCCCCTTAAGGACCAGAGCCTTTTTCTCCATTCAGACCACTGCAGCTTTCACGTTTTATTGCTCGCTCATACAACCTACCACCTAAATGAATTTTACCTCCTTTTCTTGTCACTAATACAGCTTTCTTTTGATGCTATTTGATTGCTCCTGCGAGTTTTACTTTTTATTATATTCATCAAAAAAGACATGAATTTTGGCAAAAAAATGATTTTTTTAACTTTCTGTGCTGACATTTTTCAAATAAAGTAAAATTTCTGTATACATGCAGCGCGAAAAATGTGGACAAACATGTTTTTGATAAAAAAAAAAACATTCAGTGTATATTTATTGGTTTGGGTAAAAGTTATAGCGTTTACAAACTATGGTGCCAAAAGTGAATTTTCCCATTTTCAAGCATCTCTGACTTTTCTGCGCACATGTCAGGTTTCATGAGGGGCTAAAATTCCAGGATAGTACAAATACCCCCCAAATGACCCCATTTTGGAAAGAAGACATCCCAAAGTATTCAGTGAGAGGCATGGTGAGTTCATAGAAGATTTTATTTTTTGTCACAAGTTAGCGGAAAATGACACTTTCTGACAAAAAAAAGAAAAAAAAAAAGTTTCCATTTCTTCTAACTTGCAACAAAAAAAAATGAAATCTGCCACGGACTCACTATGCTCCTCTCTGAATACCTTGAAGTGTCTACTTTCCAAAATGGGGTCATTTGTGGGGTGTGTTCACTGTCCTGGCATTTTGGGGGGTGCCTAATTGTAAGCACCCCTGTAAAGCCTAAAGATGCTCATTGGACTTTTGGCCCCTTAGCGCAGTTAGGCTGCAAAAAAGTGCCACACATGTGGTATTGCCGTACTCAGGAGAAGTAGTATAATGTGTTTTGGGGTGTATTTTTACACATACCCATGCTGGGTGGGAGAAATATCTCCATAAATGACAATTGTTTTATTTTTTTTACACACAATTGTCTATTTATAGAGATATTTCTGCCACGCAGCATGGGTATGTGGAAAAATACACCCCAAAACACATTATACTACTTCTCCTGAGTACGGCGATACCACATGTGTGGCACTTTTTTGCACCCTAACTGCGCTAAGGGGCCCAAAGTTCAATGAGTACCTTTAGGATTTCACAGGTCATTTTGAGAAATTTCGTTTCAAGACTACTCCTCGCGGTTTAGGGCCCCTAAAATGCCAGGACAGTATAGGAACCCCACAAATTACCCCATTTTAGAAAGAAGACACCCCAAGGTATTCCGTTAGGAGGATGGTGAGTTCATAGAAGATTTTTTTTTTTGTCACAAGTTAGCGGAAATTGATTTTAATTGTTTTTTTTCACAAAGTGTCATTTTCCGCTAACTTATGACAAAAAATAAAATCTTCTATGAACTCACCATACTCCTAACGGAATACCTTGGGGTGTCTTCTTTCTAAAATGGGGTCATTTGTGGGGTTCCTATACTGCCCTGGCATTTTAGGGGCCCTAAACCGTGAGGAGTAGTCTTGAAACCAAATGTCGCAAAATGACCTGTGAAATCCTAAAGGTACTCATTGGACTTTGGGCCTCTTAGCGCACTTAGGGTGCAAAAAAGTGCCACACATGTGGTACCGCCGTACTCAGGAGAAGTAGTATAATGTGTTTTGGGGTGTATTTTTACACATACCCATGCTGGGTGGGAGAAATATCTCTGTAAATGACAATTGTTTGATTTTTTTTTACACACAATTGTCCTTTTACAGAGAGATTTCTCCCACCCAGCATGGGTATGTGTAAAAATACACCCCAAAACACAATATACTACTTCTTCTGAGTACGGCGATACCACATGTGTGACACTTTTTTGCAACCTAGGTGCGCTAAGGGGCCTAACGTCCTATTCACAGGTCATTTTGAGGCCTTTGGATTCTAGACTACTGCTCACGGTTTAGGGCCCCTTAAATGCCAGGGCAGTATAGGAACCCCACAAGTGACCCCATTTTAGAAAGAAGACACCCCAAGGTATTCTGTTAGGAGTATGGTGAGTTCATAGAAGATTTTTTTTTTGTCACAAGTTAGCGGAAAATGACACTTTGTGAAAAAAAAAACAATACATATCAATTTCCGCTAACTTGTGACAAAAAATAAAATCTTCTATGAACTCATCATACACCTAACAGAATACCTTGGGGTGTCTTCTTTCTAAAATGGGGTCACTTGTGGGGTTCCTATACTGCCCTGGCATTTTACGGGCCCAAAACTGTGAGTAGTCTGGAAACCAAATTTCTCAAAATGACTGATCAGGGGTATAAGCATCTGCAAATTTTGATGACAGGTGGTCTATGAGGGGGCAAATTTTGTGGAACCGGTCATAAGCAGGGTGGCCTCTTAGATGACAGGATGTTTTGGGCCTGATCTGATGGATAGGAGTGCTAGGGGGTGACAGGAGGTGATTGATGGGTGTCTCAGGGGGCGGTTAGAGGGGAAAATAGATGCAATCAATGCACTGGGGAGGTGATCGGAAGGGGGTCTGAGGGGGACCTGAGGGTTTGGCCGAGTGATCAGGAGCCGACACGGGGCAAATTAGGGCCTGATCTGATGGGTAGGTGTGCTAGGGGGTGACAGGAGGTGATTGATGGGTGTCTCAAGGTGTGATTAGAGGGGGGAAATAGATGCAAGCAATGCACTAGCGAGGTGATCAGGGCTGGGGTCTGAGGACGTTCTGAGGTGTGGGCGGGTGATTGGGTGCCCGCAAGGGGCAGATTAGGGTCTAATCTGATGGGTAACCGTGACAGGTGGTGATAGGGGGTGATTGATGGGTAATTAGTGGGTGTTTAGAGGAGAGAAGAGATGTAAACACTGCACTTGGGAGGTGATCTGATGTCGGATCTGCGGGCGATCTATTGGTGTGGGTGGGTGATCAGATTGCCCGCAAGGGGCAGGTTAGGGGCTGATTGATGGGTGGCAGTGACAGGGGGTGATTGATGGGTGGCAGTGACAGGGGGTGATTGATAGGTGATTGACAGGTGATCAGTGGGTTATTACAGGGAATAACAGATGTAAATATTGCACTAGCGAATTGATAAAGGGGGGTCTGAGGGCAATCTGAGCGTGTGGGCGGGTGATTGGGTGCCCGCAAGGGGTAGATTAGTGTCTAATCTGATGGGTAACAGTGACAGGTGGTGATAGGGGGTAATTGATAGGTGATTGATGGGTAATTAGTGGGTGTTTAGAGGAGAGAATAGATGTAAACAATGGATTTGGGAGGTGATCTGATGTCGGATCTGCGGGCGATCTATTGGTGTGGGTGGGTGATCAGATTGCCCGCAAGGGGCAGGTTAGGGGCTGATTGATGGGTGGCAGTGACAGGGGGTGATTGATGGGTGGCAGTGACAGGGGGTGATTGATAGGTGATTGACAGGTGATCAGTGGGTTATTACAGGGAATAACAGATGTAAATATTGCACTGGCGAATTGATAAAGGGGGGTCTGAGGGCAATCTGAGCGTGTGGGCGGGTGATTGGGTGCCCGCAAGGGGTAGATTAGGGTCTAATCTGATGGGTAACAGTGACAGGTGGTGATTGATAGGTGATTGATGGGTAATTAGTGGGTGTTTAGAGGAGAGAATAGATGTAAACAATGGATTTGGGAGGTGATCTGATGTCGGATCTGCGGGCGATCTATTGGTGTGGGTGGGTGATCAGATTGCCCGCAAGGGGCAGGTTAGGGGCTGATTGATGGGTGGCAGTGACAGGGGGTGATTGATGGGTGGCAGTGACAGGGGGTGATTGATAGGTGATTGACAGGTGATCAGTGGGTTATTACAGGGAATAACAGATGTAAATATTGCACTGGCGAATTGATAAAGGGGGGTCTGAGGGCAATCTGAGCGTGTGGGCGGGTGATTGGGTGCCCGCAAGGGGTAGATTAGGGTCTAATCTGATAGGTAACAGTGACAGGTGGTGATTGATAGGTGATTGATGGGTAATTAGTGGGTGTTTAGAGGAGAGAATAGATGTAAACAATGGATTTGGGAGGTGATCTGATGTCGGATCTGCGGGCGATCTATTGGTGTGGGTGGGTGATCAGATTGCCCGCAAGGGGCAGGTTAGGGGCTGATTGATGGGTGGCAGTGACAGGGGGTGATTGATGGGTGGCAGTGACAGGGGGTGATTGATAGGTGATTGACAGGTGATCAGTGGGTTATTACAGGGAATAACAGATGTAAATATTGCACTGGCGAATTGATAAAGGGGGGTCTGAGGGCAATCTGAGCGTGTGGGCGGGTGATTGGGTGCCCGCAAGGGGTAGATTAGGGTCTAATCTGATGGGTAACAGTGACAGGTGGTGATTGATAGGTGATTGATAGGTGATTGATGGGTAATTAGTGGGTGTTTAGAGGAGAGAATAGATGTAAACAATGGATTTGGGAGGTGATCTGATGTCGGATCTGCGGGCGATCTATTGGTGTGGGTGGGTGATCAGATTGCCCGCAAGGGGCAGGTTAGGGGCTGATTGATGGGTAGCAGAGACAGGGGGTGATTGACTGGTGATTGACGGGTGATTGACGGGTGATTGACAGGTGATTGACAGGTGATCAGGGGGGATAGATGCATACAGTACACGGGGGAGGGGTCTGGGGGGGGGGGTCTGGGGAGAATCTGAGGGGTGGGGGGGTGATCAGGAGGGGGCAGTGGGCAGGGGGGGGATAAAAAAAAAAATAGCGTTGACAGATAGTGACAGGGAGTGATTGATGGGTGATTAGGGGGGTGACTGGGTGCAAACAGTGGTCTGGGGGGTGGGCAGGGGGGGGTCTGAGGGGTGCTGTGGGCGATCAGGGGGCAGGGGGAGGGAAATCAGTGTGCTTGGGTGCAGACTAGGGTGGCTGCAGCCTGCCCTGGTGGTCCCTCGGACACTGGGACCACCAGGGCAGGAGGCAGCCAGTATAATAGGCTTTGTATACATTACAAAGCCTATTATACAATGTAAGTGCGGCGATCCGGGTGCTAGTAACCCGCCGGCGCTTCCGAACGGCCGGCGGGTTACTACGAGCGGTGGGCGGAGCCAGTCCCCAGCGGCTGATCGCGTCACGAATGACGCGATCGCCGCATAACCACTCCCGCAGCCGCCCCCGCCGATGGGCGTATTGCGGTCGTTTGGGCCCGGACTTTGCCGCCGCCCATCGGCTGGGGGCGGTCGTGAAGTGGTTAAAGTGCCCCTGCATCTTATTGCAGATAGATGGCTCGGAATAATATAAAGTATAATGGATTTTCACAAAATACACATTTATTTTTTTATAAAAAATTGAGAACATTCTTGAAGATGTGTTTACTTATGTCCACTGACCTCTACGCCTTTTATGACACTGCCACTGGTGTAACAATAGGGCCTGCAGCCCCTGCTCCTGGACATTCCCCCCCCCCTCCCTCACCTCGGGGCGCTCCCCTCCAACTTAAATAAGTGACCGTGGGCAGCGGCGAGCAGCGATGGGCAGCAAACAGATATATACCTTCCGTGCGCTCCAGCCTGCGTTCCTCTCGCTAGCCTATAACGCGACTTCTGGTATAACAGGGGGTCACGTCAGAGGATAGCAAGAGGAAAGCAGGCTTGAGCGGACGGAAGGTATGTATCTGTTTGCTGCCCGCTGCCGCTCGCCGCTGCACCACGGACACTTATTTAAAACTGGAGGGGAGAGCCCCGAGGTGAGGGAGGGGGGGGAACGTCCCCCCTCCCCACCGACTGTGGCCACGGCTTTCCCCTCATGCTGCGACACCTCCACCCCCCCCCCCCAAAACGACCCCAGGGGGAGGGGCCTGCTCTGAAATTCTGCAGGGGGATCCGGTGGGGCCTAGTTACGTCCCTGGACACTGCAATTACATATTGAATGATTCCTCTTCTGTAAAGTTATAATTACAGTACCCGCTGGATTTTGTTTTTGTGAGTCACTCTCTGAGCCTCTTGTTCGCCAGTTTTCAGTGCATAGCTCCACCCCCCACCCCCCCACCCCACCACGGAAAAACACCACAGTGTTTTCTCTATCTCGAGATAGAGAAAACACCACAGCGTTTTTTCAAGCAGGGGCAGGACTACGCGTCATGAGTTGACTGACACAGAGCTCCAGGAGATGAAGACCGGGCAGGTAATAATAATTTCATTGGAAAAGAGCCATTAAATATGTAATTGACACAGGAGGTCCACTTTAATAGTATTACGTTTAGCAAAGATTAGTTTTTTCATACTAATGTATTTTTGCAAAAACAAATATTATCCATGTGACAATGGCCTCAATTCACTAAGCTTTATCAAACACTTTACCGAACGTTTGATAATTTACCTCATGGGTAAAATCTCATTTTGAATTCACTAAGGTGTTATAAATTTATTGAACGTTTTATCGATAAAACATTGGATAAGTACCGAGAGTTTGAGATTTAAAGAGAACTTAACAGTATTGAAGAAGATAAGTGGAGGAGGAGTTACATTGCGTCTTGTGATACTAAAGTGTGCTGCTTATTCAGCCTTGACGCCAAAGAGCACTTAAACAAAGTTCTATTGAAAGAGGGTGATATTGGTGGTATAGAGGGGTGCATCGGTCACTTTGTTTTTTATTTTATTTACTTTTATTGTGTTCTAAGCCTTTCTGATTATTTGATTTATATTTTATTTTGTTTGTTATTTTGGGAGGCCCTATCCCAAGGGGAGGTGTTTGGAGGTAAAGTAAATTGAGTGTGACCATACGGAGAGTAAAGATCCTAACATGTGCGAACAAGTTGAACGTCCTGCTCAGGACCAATCAACGAAATTGTGAATTGTTTCAGTACCATCTCAAGAACTGTCACAAGCTCCCCCAAGGTTTTGCTAAGCAATATAGCTTGGACTTGGTTAGAAGGGACTGAGAACTGTTTAGGAACTGAACTGATTTTCTCAGTAGACCAGCACCTATTCCCCCGCCCACACCCAACAACGGTACTGTGTATTGTATATGCTGTAATGGGGATTGTTGTACGAGAAGACCTTTGTAGCTCAAATACTTTGTGTGTAACTAACCTTTTTATTCCACAGCTTTTACCGGAGCACCGGCAGTGAAGACCAGAGGATTGTATTGTTTGTCCTTTGATGTGCAAGGAAAGTGTATCGTGACATTGAAATGTATTTGGTTGATTCATTACTACCGTGACCACTGTTAGGTTACGAATACATCTTTCATCATTTCATTGGATAACTCGGGTTACACATGCAAAAAATGCTCCTGAAATCGTGGAAATGCATGGGCCGAAACAGCACATACGCAGTTGCTCCGGGTCAGGGACTTTAATTAGGCTGCAACTGCACTCGGAGGTCACCGAGGGAGCTGACAGACTACAGGGTGCTGGAATAAGCCCCAGGTAAGTAAAAATCCTGATATCGCTAAGGGCCCGTTCCCACTAGGGCGATTAGCGGTGATTCCTGATAATCGTCGAAGGGCTAGCGCTTCTTAAAGAGCTAATGCAATATTAACCCTATGCCCTATTGCCGCCAATTGCGGGTGATTCGCGATTAGTGGCAATCGCTAAATGTGTTACCTGCAGCATTTTGTCGCGATTGTAAAAACAAAGCGTTGATTGTGATCGATAAATGAACGTGTATTTGTCCATCGATTTTTCAGCGTTATTCACAGAAAATTCACCCGCGCACAATGCTATCGCTAAGCGCTAGTGTTTTGCATTTGCAAGTGTGAATGGGCCCTACAGTAAGTCTGGTCCATTGATAATTTCTGGCTGATCTATAGAAACTCTTAGAAAACTGTAAGCTTAGCGGTAGTCCCTGACAATTAGAGAAGCTAGGCAAGAGATACTGATTCTAGAGAACAGTGATCATCGCAATCTGCTAATTACAATTATGCAAAATGTTGCATAATTTTTTTGCAATTGCGCCCCATAATGATGATTTGAACATTCAATTTATTTGCATAATCCCTTCATAATTTTGTGTAGAAAGGGGCACTATGGCGTAAATTATGCTGTTCCATTATCCCCACGTAAGGTATTTAATATAGACAGCATCAATTCCACCATAGAGTTTGGGTTAAAAAAATATCTCCTAACACCCCTCTACACAGCTGAGCTGGGTCATTAGATCAGATCTTAGTGATAAGAAAGGATTGGACTGCACTGCTAACAGACACTCTAAACAGCTGATTATAACATGGCTGGCTCACACACATTACAGAGCCGCTATTGTTTTTTCACATGTAACTAGCCAAGTAAATAAACAATAAAATGTACATGAGGTAGCAACAGTCACATGCAACAACAAGGTTTATTATGCGCAGGTAATGCATTTTACAGGAGCAAGCCCGCTTCATCAGGCCAATAAAAAGGGCCAGGACAGCTGTAGCCAATAGTATTGAGAGTCGCTCGATGCTACTCATTCTAAGTTAATGCAGATGTTAAGCTAATTGTATGCAACTTTATGCAGCTTGGAAACGTACCAATAAAATACAGCAGCAGTGCATTTGTTTTGCCCAATTCCTAGCTCTCTCTCTATTTATACATTTAGCATAAAATTTGCATCAGCTCAGCATGACTGACATCACATTGACTATTACTACCGATAAGATCTTCACAAGTATTATAAGCAGTGCAAACACATCATTTTCAGCAACTGAGAAGATATTGAGCAAGGAACAGGAATATGCACGGACCATGTGCAAACCAAGGATTTTCAAGGCGGGGATATTTGAAAGGTCTCCCTCAGCCTCGCACAATACAGTATAATAATATGGTAGGAAATCATGCTGGGTACACATAATGCAATTTCCCGTCCGACTGACAGGCTCTGACAAATGTTTCCTAAATGTCCAACCTGCTCCTGATCAACAACGGGATCAATCAGGATCAGTTTGGATACAGATAATAATGAGGACAGCCGACATTGCTAACGAAGGGGAAAGTGAAGCATTCACACAGCAGGGCACAGGGCTCTGATCATACCTGGCTCTGTTAAGTTCCCCAGAGCTGCTCCATGCTCCAAAACACACCCTGTTGCTCCATGCTCTGTACACACACTGCTGCTCCAGGCTCTGTACACACACTGCTCCATGCTCTGTACACACACTGCTGCTCCATGCTCTGTTCACTCCCTGCTGCTCCATGTTCTGTACATACGCTGCTGCTCCATGCTCTGTACACACGCTGCTGCTCCATGCTCTGAACACATACTGCTGCTCCATGCTCTGTACACACACTGCTGCTACATGCTCTGTACACACACTGCTGCTCCATGCTCTGTACACATGCTGCTACTCCATGCTCTGTACACACGCTGCTGCTCCATGCTCTGTACACATGCTGCTGCTCTATGCTCTGTACACACGCTGCTGCTCCATGCTCTGTACACACGCTGCTGCTCCATGCTCTCTACACACACTGCTGCTACATGCTCTGTACACACACTGCTGCTCCATGCTCTGTACACACGCTGCTGCTCCATGCTCTGTACACACGCTGCTGCTCCATGCTCTGTACACACGCTGCTGCTTCCTGCTCTGTACACACGCTGCTGCTCCATGCTCTGTACACATGCTGCTACTCCATGCTCTGTACACACGCTGCTGCTCCATGCTCTGTACACATGCTGCTGCTCCATGCTCTGTACACACGCTGCTGCTTCCTGCTCTGTACACACGCTGCTGCTCCATGCTCTGTACACACGCTGCTGCTCCATGCTCTGTACAAACACTGCTGTTCCATGCACTGTACACATGCTGAAGCTTCCTTCTCTGTACACGCTGCTGCTCCATGCTCTGTACACACGCAGCTGCTCTATGCTCTCTATACACGCTTCTTTTCCATGCTCTGTACACACGCTGCTGCTCCATCCAAAGTAAACTGTAGCAGTGAAAGGGGGCGGGGCTGTGAGCTGCAGGATGGCTGCAGATATTCTGGTGTCTCAACTTATACCTGTCCCCAGACACTCCATCGGTCTCAGGGGGGATTCTGGGCAGCTGTAATACCCCCATGCATTTGCCTATGCAAACTTTAGCTATTTTCCAGGTAGTATAGGCACAGGCTGTGCTGTGTACCCTGGAGTGTATATGTGAGTATTTTAAAATGTGTGCAAAGTCAATAATACAGGTATAGTCCTTTTTATATTATTCTTATTGTATTATTCCAGAGCACTGAGAGCAGAAAAAATCTGGGAAAACTTGAAAGTAAAGGAACAATGGATTTAAGAAGCTGCCTGATGATGAATCATTCTTCATCTGTCCCTTCAGAAACTTTCTCAATTAAAATGTCACATTAGCAGAAGTGACACAGCCACGCATCACTGGATTCACATCAGTGTAAATTGTCATTAAGTGAATTTCTGTCGATCTGTTAATGTGTGGATGGGTGACACATGAGATCAGTTCATGCTTCACTCTGATGCAATCTGGAAAGCTTCTGCCAATCAGAAACAGATTTAGAACAAGCAAATATCTGAACATTTTCTCTTGTATCCCTATGAACTCTCATAGACTTGACTAATTACCTGGCTGATCAGGCTAGCATGGAATTAGCTGGGATCAATGGCAAAGTTACCCAAGTGACTTATTATTGTTACTATGTTACATGCATACTTATATTATTACACAGTAACCAAGCAGCTTGGGGTGACCCAAAACCACAAGGAGAATAGAGATGGCCCGAACCTCCGACTTTCAGTTCGAGTACTGCTTCACACTGACACACCAAACTCACTGTGTAACGCACCACAAACAGCTATTTGTGTAGTGATGGCTTTGCTGGACCATGGCCAGAGTGCAGGCCGTGGCGGTTTTCAAGCCCATATAGTCGCCGGGCTGAGGTAGCTGAATGACAGAACAGTGACTGTCCAGCTGATTAAATTTGGTCTGTCCACAATGAAGCAACAACCTTATTATCTTGGGTGTGCCCTCCCCCCCCCCCCGAGATGCTCATATAGCCGGCGGTCATTGCTTCATTGTGATACGCAAGCCCCTTCACCGCGGCAAGGTAATATTTACGAAGGGGAATTGGCACATGTACATGCCTTTTGTTTTGTTGTTGCAGCCGCAGTGCAGCCAGAAAAATTAGGCAGGCATGTACATGCACCAGAGAAATTATTATAGCGGCCGCTGCTAGCAGCAGCCTTAAAAATTCAGGAATCCGTCTGGAGTCCTGGACCCTGTTGGTGGTGGCAGAGAAGGCAGTAAAGCGGCCTGCAGGCAGAGAGAGATGCTGTGTGGGGAGCAACTTAGTCTTGGGGCAGGCAGTCACATGGCGTGCAGGTAGAGATGCTGTGTGTGGGGACTGACTTAGTCTTCGGTCATGCCTGACCGTGCTTTGCAGACCACGTGGTCAGATGGTCCCTTGACCCAACGCTGTGTGCCAGAGATGACACCACGTGCCTTTCAACATCACGGTTCAGTTTAGGTATCGCCTTTTTTGAGAAATAATTGCATATCTTCCACTGTGGTGTGTGGCTTTGCTTTTTTGTGCTGCTTTCCCTCAGGTGGTTATCCCATTGCAGTTTGTGCTTTGTAATCATGTGCCTTCGTAAGCCAGTTGTCCCTACACGGGTCTTGGTCTATCCACGGCTCAATTTTCGGTGGCAGAGATACAGATGGCATTGCTCTCATCTGAGGCAGACACACAAAAAAATTTCCACACCGCTGAGCTGTGGGATGATGGCACTTTGGTGGTGGCGGCCGACTGAGTGTTAAGTGGGGTGTCAGAATCAGAGCAGGAGGAGGAAGATATGTCACGCTTCCATGCAGAAGCTGAGAAAGATGAGGTGTTCTGTGTTAACTAGTCAACTACGTCCTGACAATATTGGGGGTTGATGGCACGTGCCTTCTTCTGAACACTGTACTTTGGTCGCAGGTCACACGAAATCACAACAGCGCAACCTCGAACAGAGCTACCAGGTGGCCTGCCTCTGCCTTTTGTTTTGTCTATATTGGGGGGGATGAAGAGAAAGTTATGCACTGACTTGACTAATACAATGTGCAGTCAGTCACACAGGTGCAGTTAACAGGTATGCACGGAGTGGTATATCACACTGTGTGCGCTCACGTAGGTAGGTGGGTGCACTGAAGTGAACAACAGGTAGTAGGTATATGCAGTGATGGGTATTACATGTGCACCTGTCACACACAGACAGGTACCGGATAGGCACAGTGACACTACGTGCGTTCACGTAGGTAGGTGGGTGCAATGAAGTGAACACAACAGGTAGTAGGTATATGCAGTGATGGGTATTACATGTGCACCTATCACACACAGACAGGCACAGTGACACTGACTGACAGGGCTGTATATAATGCAAGTGGGCCACACACACACAAAAAAAAATAGATCACAAAAACAAGATTAGCTCTCAAAAGAGCTGTTGAGGGGTGTTTTTTTAGCAATAACAATAAGCCAGGAGCAAGCTAACAAGCCTACATGAGCCTAACTAAGCTTTCCCTATGAGAGTCTGCAGCAGCTATCCCTAATTACTGCAGGCACACAAGTGAGTCCACTGCCTGATGCTGCCTGCCTTTTATAAGGGGGGGGGGGGGGTGGAGCTCCAGGAGGAAGTGTAGCCTAATTGGCTACAATGCACCTGCTGACTGTGATGTAGAGGGTCAAAGGTGACCCTCATGATGCACTATGGGGTGAAATGAACTTCCGGAAAAGTTCCCGGTTCGCCGGGAACCGTTCGGGCCTTCTCTATAGGAGAATATAGGGGACTCAAAAAGACCAAAAAGCCCTCCTACTATAAAGCAATGTTTAGGTTGTTGCCGTCTTAAAACAAATGTAATTTACAATAATTCAACTTAAAGTGAACATCTGTGGTTACCGAAACTGGATATGCAAATTATTTCTTTATGCCCCTGTGGCTGTGCTATGTAAAATGTAAAGCTACAGGCTTGCTGGACACTATAGGCTTGCTATACAGCAGTGGTTCTGGATGCTAGCCAGGCTTTCAGGGGCGTAAAGAGATAATTTGCATATTCAGTAGCGGTGCATTGTGGGTAACCACAGATATTCACTTTAAGCTGAATTATTGTAAATTCCTTCTATTTTAAGAAAGCAAACCATCTTATATTATTGTAATAAAGGTTGGGTGACAAGCAGTCAATTTCAACTGATGGAGTCCATCTGGTAACAGTTGATGTGCAGGAAAGGGTGGATTCAAAGGCACTAGCAAATTCCCTGATTCCTAACTCACCGGATCCAGGGGCCAAAATGCACCTCTGGGATGTAGGCTACCTCTGGCAAACTGCACGCACTATCCAACTGCAGTGGTGGTCTTCTCATGTTGGTTTCAAAAGCTAAAATGCTGTGCATTACTTTGAAGGGTTTACACAGATCTTCCAGTGCTGTGGTGATCCGATGTAACTTGGAGTTGCCGTGCAGAGAGGCGTTGGGGTGGCCTACATCCCAGAGGTGCATTAGGGCCCATTGGCCGCTGGATCCGGTGAGTCGGGTGTTGAAGGGGTGGGGGAAGCTTTCTATTGCCTTTGAATCCACCATTTCCTGCCCATAAACTGTTGCCAGACAGACTCAATCAGTTGGAATTGAGGGCTTATCTTAACTACATGCTTATTTGCTAATAGAGATGGGCCAAACTGTTCTTCCGGTGAATAGTTTGCAGCAAACAAACCTCTTGGTGTTCGAAATTCATGTCTAACCGTTCACAGTTTTCCCATAGATTTTAACAGAAAGCAAGCGGTTGCCGAGGCAAGACCAAGGCTCCGTCATTGAGCCAGTGGTTGGTTCAAAAATGGAGACTGAGACTTGGTCCCGCCTCCAGGACAATTGGGTCCTGACAGAATAGCAGGCGGCGGTGATTGGATGGGCATCTCAAGACTCTGGTGTCAAACCACAGCACGGGCTTGATTCACTAAACCGTGATAACTCATGCGTTTTCACGTTTGCACATGATCGCAAATGTTTTGACGCACAAACGTGAGTTTTCGCAAAAACTCGCAATTGCACAAGAAAATGTGTGCGCAAATGCAAAAACACGCGCCAAAACGGCCGTGATATGAGTTATCACGGTTTACTGAATCAAGCCCCAAGTCAAGGATGATGATCCTAGGTATTAATGTCCTATACATAACTAGCCACACTCTCTTGGAAAATGTTGTGCGTTTAAACAAATGCCCTTTGAAGAGTGGAAGTCTTTCCTCAGAGAAAAGGATATTTGTTATAGATGTTGTGCATCTACAGACCACTTTGCTAAAGATTGTAAAGTTCCTGTCAAATGTTTTGACTGCAACAGTGACAAACACATAACTGCTTATCATCCTGGTTCTCCCAAAGAAGTGCTTCAAACTGCTCAATCCTCAAAGACCACATTAAGTTATGGCAGGGAGAGTACTGAGGAAAAGGCTGCATCTGTGTCCACATAATGTACTGAAGTATGTGGAGAAGGACTCCACAGGAAGTTGTGCAGCAAAATATGTCTGGTGTCTGGTGTACGCCATTCTGGATGACCAGAGCAATCATTCATTTGCAAGTCAATTGTTCAACTTGTTTGATATTCAAGGAGAAACCTTGCCGTACACTCTGCAAACTTGTTCGGGCCTTGTAAAGGTTTCTAGAAGAAGAGCACAGGGTTTGTGTTAACTTCTGAATATGGGAAAACAGAATTTCCACTTACAACAATTATCAAAATGTGACTAGTTGCCAAACAAGCGAGAAGAGGTTCCTACACCCAAAGTGGCTCTTTATCACACTTATATGAAGCACATAGCCAGCTACATCCCACCTGTTGATGATGATGCAAAGCTTCTCCTTCTTTTAGGCAGATACATTGCAAGAGCCCATAAGGTGCAACAACAATGCAATGGACCACATGATGCCCTCATGCACAGAGATTAGACATTGGATGGGTTATAATAGGAGAGGTAGATTTCAAAGAGTCCGATTATGTGATTTCATGCAAAACCAGCATCAAAGACACAGGATGCACCTTTCACTCATACAAACACCACTACAACCTCCAAGTTAAAGAAAGATTTAGTTTGAAGACTTCATGCAGTGCACAAGAGATGCCTTCCATTGAGGATGGGAAGTTCATTAAATCCATGAATAAAGATTTTTTTCAAAGATTAAACTAACAGATGGGATACACCACTAACAACTGATCTTCATCCAAAGTGGATAAAATGGAAAAAAGGTTCCAGAAGATGTTGATGTTTTTATAGAGACTGTCTTACTCCTGCCTTCAAGTGAAGATGTCTTCTCTGGAGCTGGGAAAAAAGGGCGCAGGCAGCTAGTGGACAAAAAGGGCGCCGCCATTCACTCCCATAATAAATAACGTTTAATGGGCGCCGAGCAGGAAAAAAGGGCGCCGAAGCTAAATAAAGTTTACAAACGGCGCCTGGAGCTAAATACAGTTTACAAACGCCGCCCGGAGATGTTTAATGATTTATAACTGAGCTTGAGGTGATTTACGTTTATAAAATGCACCCGTGCCGAATAACGTTTATGAAAATACTAAACATATTTATCTTATTTAAATAATTAAAACATTATTTAAAGTTTTATCCCTTACTGTTTGTAAAACATTATTATTCACAAAATAAAGCGATCAGTACGTAACGTAAATTGCAAAATATTTTTTGCATCCACAATTAGTAAAACATTATTATCCACATAATAAAGGGGGGGTCTTAGGTTTAGGCACCAACAGGGGGGTCTTAGGTTTAGGCACCAACAGGGGGTTCTTAGGTTTAGGCACCAACAGGGGGGTCTTAGGTTTAGGCACCAACAGGGGGGTCTTCGGTTTAGGCACCAACAGGGGGGTCTTAGGTTTAGGCACCAACAGGGGGGTCTTAGGTTTAGGCACCAACAGGGGGGTCTAGGGGTTAGGGGTAGGTACAGGGAGGGTTACTTAGGCACCAACAGGGGGTCTTAGGTTTAGGCACCAACAGGGGGGTCTTAGGTTTAGGAACCAACAGGGGGGGTCTTAGGTTTAGGCACCAACAGGGGGGTCTAGGGGTTAGGGGTAGGTACATGGAGGGTTACTTAGGCACCAACAAGGGGGGTCTTAGGTTTAGGCACCAACAGGGGGGTCTTAGGTTTAGGCACCAACAGGGGGGTCTTAGGTTTAGGCACCAACAGGGGGGTCTAGGGTTCAGGCACCAACAGGGGGGTGCAGGGGTTAGGGATAGGTACAGGGAGGGTTCTGTGTGAGAGTAGGCTTAGGTATAGTTTTAGTAAAATTTTAGTAATAATTACTAATGTTTTACAACACTTATTACGAACGTAGTTATATTTATATCATCGTTATAAACAATATTTTCAGATTTTATTATAAGAACAAACCATAAATGAAGGTTATTCACAAAAATATACAATTATAACAATTAAACATATATTATTGTTTTTTTAATAAATGTAATTATAAGTTTAACTTTTGAAACAGGGAAGATTAACGTTTTCACAATTTCCGATTTCATAAACATTATTTAATGATTTATAATTTTGTTAAACATTATTTGTAAACGAAATATAGCACACTATTTTTATAAACCCTATTAATGATTAATTATTATTTAGAGTTTACACCCCGCGCCCTTTTTGTCCGGGCGCCCTTTTTGTACGTACGCGTCTTCTCTACCTAATCTGAGGAAGCAGCCTGAAAAGCCTTTGAGACTACTGAGGTGCATCCTCTTTTCGATGGAAGATTCATCAGAGATCTGCATTCAATAATTCATGATTATGTTTTATGTTCTCTCTCTTCTTCTTGTTTTGCAGATCCAGAGGACAAGTCTTCAATTATATTTATAGTTTTTAATATTTATGCTTAAATTGTAAAATATATAGTGGTATCTACCGATACCAGGCGGGGAGTGTGCTGTCACAACAGCCACTCTTTATGTTATTTAACATTGTCTATATTTTTGTTATAATATATTCCAGTTCCCCTGCTAGATTTAGCTAGTTAGGATATCCCAACTGTCAATCCCTGCTCAGCAGCCATTTTCTAGATGATTCAGTTATAGATTGGAGTCAGTTGGTGAGGTAATCCTGTATGTACCTTGCAATCAGTCTTTTTAACTATGAAAAAGCTCTTCAGGCAGGGAACACACTTGACTGTTTTCGTGCGCGTTTTCTACACAGAAAAACTGAGAACTTATGTTAATCAATGGGCTAGTACACACTTAATATGTTGTAGATACTTGGATTACACTTAGAGTCTTATTTCATTGAGTAAAACTGCCTGTGGAGGTTTCTGAATCAGTGTGGACAGGGCCGGATTTGTACTCTTTACTTTCCAAGGCCACTGTTACCAGCCGCCCTCCTTCAGTATAGGTAGCAAGTTGACCCTCCCCCCTTCTCTCCAGTATAGGTAGCCTAATGACCCCTCCCCCCAGTATAGATAGCCAGATGACCCCTCTCCCCTTTCCCTCCAGTATAGGTAACCAGATGACTCCCTTAATCCCTCCTTCCTCCCACCTCCCTTTCAGTATAGGTAGCCAGCGTCACTCATTTTTACGCTCATCTTCAGTGCAAAAGCTTCCTTTTTTTCTTTTCGTCTCCAATGCTTTCCAAGTCAATAGCCGCTGGCCACAATGCAAACGTGCACAGAGAGCAAGGTGGCTGGCAGCGGAGTACCACGGTCAGGCTCTCACCTGATCTCTCTGCATTGCTGCTTTGCTGCCCTTGCTGCTGTGGTGCCCTAGGCCATGGCCAAGTGGCCTTGGCCTAAATCCGGCCCTGAGTGTGGAGTCATATAGACTGGGTCTTCTGGTCTGGAGTGTGGAGTCATATAGACTGGGTCTTCTGGTCTGGAGTGTGGAGTCATATAGACTGGGTCTTCTGGTCTGGAGTGTGGAGTCATATAGACTGGGTCTTCTGGTCTGGAGTGTGGAGTCATATAGACTGGGTCTTCTGGTCTGGAGTGTGCCTCACACATAAATCGGGAATCAAAACCGAACAGAGAGACCAGGATTACATACCAATATACAGCAATATATAGATGTAGGAAGTGTTTCTGATGCTGAAACCAGGAAAATTATTGTAAAATTTGGTATCTTGAAATAGTACTGCTTTCTTCTATTTGTTATTGCGGTGTTGTCTGCTTAGATGTCCATATTGAGTTTGCACAAATCCCCATCATCTGCCATGCCAGGCCATGGCACAGACCCCGTCACAAAGTGCAGCAGTATTATTCGTACATGATCTGTGGAGATTGGCAGGCCGTTTCTGGATCTCGGCATCACAAACACATTTTACTGCACAGCGACTGCATGGGAAAAAACAACCCATGATTCTTCTGTTCAAATAATTAAAGCCGTAATTGCAAAGACAGCCACATCCAAGAGAAAGAGATGCCTCTCGGCTTGGGGTGTGCAATCGCTGGGCAGGATCTCCTTTCTGGAACCTGAGTTTATTTATCCCCCTTTTTATTATCATTTTCACAAAGCTTGGAACGTTAATCAGCCGCAAAATGGTTACGAAACGCTTAGATGCGGCTTGTCTGCCTCTCAGAGGGCCAGGAAACAGTCAGTGAGCTTTTTGGAGACAAATTCAGCTATTCTATGGCTGGGCAATGTCAGACTGTTCTGTAATGTGTACAATGACAATCTAAAGCTTAAAGCAGCAGGAACAGGCATACTAACCTAGGGGAAAAGAAACACATAGATAAGTAGATAAATACTTCTTCTACTAACATAATAGATGTATTGTACTGCCCATGTTTTGATTTCAGTGAATTTTATATAGTGAACGTGTATAGTAAAGTTTATAGTATATAGTAAATAAAGAGAATACTATGCCAGGCATTTTCCATCTTTACCACACGTGAGCACAGCATAGCAGCCGCTGCAAAAGGTTGCAGTGTATTTCCCTTCTCTTTTGGCACTAAGGGGCCTAAATAGTGCCAAGAAAACATACCCCACACCATTACACCACCACCAGCACCCTGCACAGTTGTAACAAAGCATGATAGATCCATGTTCTCATTCTTTTTACACCAAATTCTGACTCTATCAAGACTCATCAGACCAGGCAACATTTTTCCAGCCTTCAACTGTCCAATTTTTGTGAGCTTGTGCAAATTGTAGCCTCTTTTTCCTATTTGTAGTGGAGATGAGTGGTACCTGGTGAGGGCTTCTGCTGTTGTAGCCCATCGGCCTCAAGGTTGTGTGTGTTGTGGCTTCACAAATGCTTTGCTGTGTACCTCGGTTGTAACGAGTGGTTATTTCAGTCAACGTTGCTCTTCTATCAGCTTGAATCAGTCGGCCCATTCTCCTCTGACCGCTAGCATCAACGAAGCATTTTCCCCCACAGGACTGCCGCATACTGGATGTTTTTCCCTTTTCACACCATTCTTTGTAAACCCTAGAAATGGTTGTGCGTGAAAATCCCAGTAACTGAGCAGATTGTGAAATACTCTGACCAGCCCCTCTGGCACCAACAACCATGCCACGCTCAAAGTTGCTTAAATCCCCTTTCTTTTCCATTCTGACATTTAGTTTGGAGTTCAGGAGATTGTCTTGACCAGGGCCGCACCCCTAAATGCATTGAAGCAACTGCCATGTGATTGGTTGATTAGATAACTGCATTAATGAGAAATTGAACAGGTGTTCCTAATAATCCTTTAGGTGAGTGTATATCTATGCATATCTCTCTCTCTCTCTCTCTCTCTCTTCTCTTTCCTCTCCTCTCTCTCCTCTAGCTCTCTTCATAAATACAGCAGATCTGCCTGTGCTTTGCTGCCTTCTGGGAATGGAGGTGTGGCCAAGCTGTCCCTCAACACTTTCCAATGAAGATGCTAGAGAGAGGCGTGGCCAGCAGTAACTCTATCTCCCTGCATTTTGTTCATGGAAGGAGTTGTTTTGGCTGCAGAGGGAGCTTAATTCTGTCACATGGGGACTACAGGAAACAGTGATGGCTATATCAAAATAAATCTATTTGCAAGCTGCTTTATAAACATGCACTGGTATTGCTAGTGGAAGCGGTATCCAGTAGATTAAAGATGAACAGTAGTCAAAATAACATAGTGAATATGCTTATTTCTTTTTACAATAGTCATTTATACATTATTTAATCAGTGTTTTGTAAAATGTTCCCTCTCCCTGATTTACCTGAAGGCTTAAAGTGAACCTCCGGACTAAAAATCGACTCAGCAGCACTGAAAAGGCTTGGTGTTTCTTTAACAGTTTCATAGAACTTTGTTTCTCTTATACAAGCCTAATTTTTAGCTGCACAGAAGAAAACTGCATGGGCTTTTTTGCCCTGATGCTGTGCAAAGCATGATGGGATTTCTGATGGTGTTCTCGTTCTGCTGTTTTGGTGCAATTTTTTTTTTGACATTTTGAATTTGACATTTGAAGCCTAGTGCGTGCAGCTGGCAGGGGTAATCAGGACCAGTGGCGGACATACGGCCGTGCAGGCCGTGCCGCCGCACGAGGGCCCCTGAAGTTCTGCTGCTTCAGGGGCCCATTAAGTATTGCAGGTTTTTTTTTTTTTTTTTTTTTTTTTTTTAACCTGGGGGGCCCAACTCCTGTCCTCCCCCCTCACCTCGCCCCCCCCCCCTCATGCGGCGGGAGAGCGGAAAATACAAGAAGTCTCCGGCCGGGGCGGCAGCTGCCGCTTGGTCTCCAACTTTGGAGACATATCGGAAACTAAGCAGCAGCTGCCTCTAGCGTCTGCTGCAGCCCCGGCCGGAGACTTCCTGTATTTTCTGCTCTCCCGCCGGCTGCAGCGCATACCGGGAGGGGGGCCCCGAGGTGAGTGAGGGAGGATAGGAGTCGGGCCCCCCACCCGGATAGCTACCCACCCGGCTACCTTACCCACCCACCCGGCTACCTACCCCGCTACCTAACCATCCACCCGGCTACCTACCCGGCTACCTAACCAGGCTACCTACCCACCCACCCGGCTACCTAGCTACCCACCCGGCTACCTAACCACCCTGCCGGCTACCTACCTGGCTACCTACCCACCCGGCTACCTGACCACCCTGCCGGCTATCTACCTGGCTACCTACCCACCCGGCTACCTAGCTACCCACCCGGCTACCTAACCACCCTGCCGGCTATCTACCTGGCTACCTACCCACCCGGCTACCTACCCACCCGGCTACCTAGCTACCCACCCGGCTACCTAACCACCCTGCCGGCTACCTACCCACCCGGCTACCTAGCTACCCACCCGGCTACCTAACCACCCTGCCGGCTATCTACCTGGCTACCTACCCACCCGGCTACCTAGCTACCCACCCGGCTACCTAACCACCCTGCCGGCTATCTACCTGGCTACCTACCCACCCGGCTACCTACCCACCCTGCTGGCTACCTACCCACCCGGCTACCTACCCACCCACCCGGCTACCTACCCACCCACCCGGCTACCTACCCACCCGGATACCTACCTACCCACCCGGCTACCTACCCACCCACCCGGCTACCTACCCACCCGGCTACCTAACCACCCTGCCGGCTATCTACCTGGCTACCTACCCACCCGGCTACCTACCCACCCGGCTACCTAGCTACCCACCCGGCTACCTAACCACCCTGCCGGCTATCTACCTGGCTACCTACCCACCCGGCTACCTAACCACCCTGCCGGCTATCTACCTGGCTACCTACCCACCCGGCTACCTACCCACCCACCCGGCTACCTACCCACCCGGATACCTACCTACCCACCCGGCTACCTACCCACCCACCCGGCTACCTACCCACCCGGCTACCTAACCACCCACCCGGCTACCTACACACCCACCCGGCTACCTACCTACCCACCAGGCTACCTACCTACCTACCCACCCGGCTACCTACCAACCCACCAGGCTACCTACCCACCCACCCAGCTACCTAACCACCCACCTACCCACCCACCAGGCTACCTACCCACCCGCCTACCCAGCCACCCACCAGGCTACCCACCCGGCTACCCAGCCACCCACCAGGCTACTTACCCACCCGGCTAAGGGCTACCTACCTACCCACCCGGCTGCCTACCTACCCACCAGGCTACCTATCCACCCAACCACCCATGGGAGCTGCGCGCCGGATGGAGGCTGGGACAGGAGGTCTGCTGCTGCAGGTGAGTAAATGTTTTTTTTTATTATTTATTTTAGCAGGTGTATGTTCTGGGCAGGTCTGCCACATGATTGCGTGTATGTTCTGGGCAGGTCTGCCACATGATTGCGTGTATGTTCTGGGCAGGTCTGCCACATGATTGCATGTATGTTCTGGGCAAATTTGCTACATGATTGCATGTGTTTTCTGGGCAAATCTGCCGACATGATTGCACGTATTTTCTGGGCATATCTGCCGACATGATTGCAGGTATTTTCTGGGCATATCTGCCGACATGATTGCAGGTATTTTCTGGGCATATCTGCCGACATGATTGCAGGTATTTTCTGGGCATATCTGCCGACATGATTGCAGGTATTTTCTGGGCATATCTGCCGACATGATTGCACGTATTTTCTGGGCATATCTGCCGACATGATTGCACGTATTTTCTGGGCATATCTGCCGACATGATTGCACGTATTTTCTGGGCATATCTGCCGACATGATTGCACGTATTTTCTGGGCATATCTGCCGACATGATTGCACGTATTTTCTGGGCATATCTGCCGACATGATTGCACGTATTTTCTGGGCATATCTGCCGACATGATTGCACGTATTTTCTGGGCATATCTGCCGACATGATTGCACGTATTTTCTGGGCATATCTGCCGACATGATTGCACGTATTTTCTGGGCATATCTGCCGACATGATTGCACGTATTTTCTGGGCATATCTGCCGACATGATTGCACGTATTTTCTGGGCATATCTGCCGACATGATTGCACGTATTTTCTGGGCATATCTGCCGACATCATTGCACGTATTTTCTGGGCATATCTGCCGACATCATTGCACGTATTTTCTGGGCATATCTGCCGACATCATTGCACGTATTTTCTGGGCAAATCTGCCGACATGATTGAATGTATTTTCTGGGCAAATCTGCTCACATTATGTGTATTTTCTTGAGAAAACCTGCACAATTATGTGAATTTTCTGGGGAAAGGGTCACCAAAACTTGGGCCCACTGTCTTTGCGTTGCACTTTTCAAGGGAACCTGAGGTGAGAATAATATTGAGGCTGCCATATTTCTCTCCTTTTAAGCAATACCAGTTGCCTGGTTGCCGTTCTGGTCCTCTGCCTCTTATTCTTTCAACCATAGACCCTGAACAAGCATGCAGCAGGTCAGGGGTTTCTGACAATATTGTCAGAACTGAGAAGATTAAGCTGCATGCTTGTTGCTGGTGTAATTCAGTTTATTACTGCAGCCAAATAGATCAGCAGGGCCGCCAGGCAACTAGTATTGTTTAAAAGGAAATAAATATGGCAGCCACCATATCACTCTCACCCCGGGATCACTTTAAATTACAGTTAGCTCCGCCCTTATCCGGTCATTGCCACGCCCATTTTTTGCCGCGGCGCTACGCGCCGCAGGTTCTATCCACGCCCATTTTTTGCCGCAGGTTATAGCTGCACCCATTTTTGGGTCAGGGGGGCCCACAATTGATATTTTGCACAGGGGCCCACTGCTGCCTGTGTCCGCCACTGATCAGGACACAGAACAGTTGGAACTGTGTCTCCTGCTCCTTGTCACCTCCTTTCAACCAAAAAGATGGCTGCCCCCATGACAAAGATGGCAGAACCATTGGATCACAAACATTTGCCTGTTCTTTTAAAACAGGGTGGGTAAAAGATTATATTACCTATCTATTCTAATTAACATAACTAATGCTACTTAATGACAGTATGTTTGTTTAGGCTGAAGTTCCCCTTTAAAGAGACTCTGAAGCGAACAAAAATTGCTATTTTTACCTCGTAGTTTGCTTCAGTAGTCTCAGTAGAGCGCTGCATCCTCGAGCCAAAATGAGGGCTTTATAACCCCCCAAATCCTGGGGCAAAATCCCATGACTTTCTTGGTCATGGATTTTGCTGCCCGGAGAGGCAGAGCTTTGAGCTGTAGCTCTGCCTCACTGACATCAATCGCCGTGCGGATCCCTGCCTCTCTCCGCCCCTCTCTGTTAAGGAAGACTGGGAGGGGCAGGGAGATGCAGAGTTCTGCTGCGATTGACATCATTAGAGGCAGAGCTACAGCAGAATGCTCTGCCTCTTTCAGGAGGCGCTGGCTGGATTGTCCCCCGTGGATTGGGGGGGGGGGGGGTCTAAAACCCTCGTTTTGGCTCAGGGTTGCTGCGGTTTTCCTCTACTGAGAGTACTGAAGCGAACTACGAAGTAAAAATAGCAATTTGTGTTCGTTTCAGTCTCTCTTTAAGGGAGTGGAGAATTTTGCATAATAACCAGGCTAAGCAAAGCCTCAGTGGGAGGGCAAGGCTATAAATCAATATTTAGAAATATATAGCAATAGGAAGTGTTTCTAATGCAGAGAAACCAGGATATTTAAAGTGGGATTGTCAGCTATAAAATAAAATTCAATTTATCCACTGCTCAGTGTTTATTATATAGTATACATCCTGATCCTGCATTGCAAGCATTCCAATATAATTATAAATGTGTCTGCTGTAATGAATCTTATCTCAGTCAGTCTGGCTCAATTCTAATACATTCCCGGGGAGAGGGAAGTTTGTTATCACCCTTCCCACATTCCTGCTCCTCACTGATTGGCTGAGGGCAGTTCTGTGTGACAGGAGACCGAAAAAGGAAACACACCTCACCCTTTTGCAGAAGCTGCCAAAATATGGTCTATGCTGTGCTCACGTGTGTTTAGAAAGCATACTAGATATGATAGTGCAGTTTCTACAGAGCTCAGATGGGAGGTGGGCTGGCAATGAATACACCAGTTAATGCAGAGAAGAAAAAAGGGAGGAAATTGCATCAGGAATCAGGATGGGCTTCAGTGGTAGTAAAGGTGGAAAATGCCTGGAGAAGTTTACTCTTTATTTACTATATAAAGTTAACTGAAATCAAAACATGGACAGTAAAATATATCTGTTATGTAAGTCGAATAAGTAGTTATCTACTTATATATGTGTTTTGTTTTCCCTGGAATAGTATGGCTGACCTTGCTGCTTTCACGTAAAAGTGATTATCCTGAATAATGTACCCCATTCTACAATTTGTCATTACTGTTCCTCTTTAATACATTTTTTGCCTCCACAGGGGGGCTTAAAGAGATGCTGAAGCGAGATTAAAACTCGCTTTTTATCTTATATTTAACAGGGGCATGTTTGGCCCTGCTAAATGCCGCTATCCCATGGCAGAATGGGGGGTCTTTACCCCCCAAATCCCCCCTGCAAAATCCACAGCCAACTTGGTCATAGATTTTGCTGCTCATGGAGGCAGAGCTAATGGCTGTAGCTCTGCCTCCATGCGCGTCTATCAGCGGTGGATCTCCACCTCTCCCCGCCACTCTCAGTGAAGGAAGACTGAGAGGGGCGGGGAGAGGCAGCGATCAGCACTGATAAACAAGTTGAGGGGCAGGGCTGCGGCCATTAGCTCTGCCTCAACAGGTAGCCCTCCCCGGGCACCACCGAGGGGATTTGGGGGGTATTTTGGGGGGTATCCCGTTCTGCCGCGGGATAGCAGCGTTTTAGCAGGGGCAAACATGCTACTGTTAAATATAAGGTGAAAAGCAAGTTTTAATCTTGCTTCAGATTCTCTTTAAAGGACAACTGAAGTGAGAGGGATATGGAGGCTGCCATAGGGGGAGACAGCCCCCTCATTCAACATCTTCAAGGAGGCCCTCAAAACTCACCTTTTCACTCTCTCCTACCACCCCTCACAAGTGCTCTAAACCAGCAGCTGAACTCTGGTCCCCTACCGTTTGTGTCCTTACCTCTCCCTCTAGATTATAAGCCTTTGGACAGGGTCCTCCTCCTTTTGTGTCCTACCTGATCATGCACCTCCATTACTGTGAAACCATGCTATGCATCTGAGTGAACCTAACTTGCCTAATCTCCATGCACCATCCAGTGACTGACAAAGCATTACCTGGTACTCATACTGTGCTGTGTGTAGTGTTGGGCGAACACCTGGATGTTCGGGTTCGCGAACGTTCGCCGAACATGGCCGCGATGTTCGGGTGTTCGCGCCAAACTCCGAACATAATGGAAGTCAATGGGGACCCGAACTTTCGTGCTTTGTAAAGCCTCCTTACATGCTACATACCCCAAATTTACAGGGTATGTGCACCTTGGGAGTGGGTACAAGAGGAAAAAAAAATAGCAAAAAGAGCTTATAGTTTTTGAGAAAATCGATTTTAAAGTTTCAAAGGGAAAACTGTCTTTAAAATGCGGGAAATGTCATTTTTCTTTGCACAGGTAGCATGCTTTTTGCCGCCATGCAGTCATAAATATAATAAAGATAAGAGGTTCCATAAACAGGGACCGGAAACGCTAACCCAGCAGCAGCACACGTGATGGAACAGGAGGAGGCGCAGGAGGAGAAGGCCACGCTTTCAGACACAACAACCCAGGCCTTGCATGAGGACAAGAAGTGTGCGGATAGCATGCATTTTGCCGCCATGCAGTCATAAATGTAATAAAGATAATAGGTTCCATAAACATGGACCGGCAACGCTAACCCAGCAGCAGCACACGTGATGGAACAGGAGGAGGCGCAGGAGGAGAAGGCCACGCTTTCAGACACAACAACCCAGGCCTTGCATGAGGACAAGAAGCGTGCGGATAGCATGCATTTTGCCGCCATGCAGTCATAAATGTAATAAAGATAAGAGGTTCAATAATCAGGGACCGGAAACGCTAACCCAGCAGCAGCACACGTGATGGAACAGGAGGAGGCGCAGGAGGAGAAGGCCACGCTTTGAGACACAACAACCCAGGCCTTGCATGAGGACAAAAAGCGTGCGGATAGCATGCTTTTTGCTGCCATGCAGTCATAAATGTAATAAAGATAAGAGGTTCCATAAACAGGGACCGGAAACGCTAACCCAGCAGCAGCACACGTGATGGAACAGGAGGAGGCGCAGGAGGAGAAGGCCACGCTTTCAGACACAACAACCCAGGCCTTGCATGAGGACAAGAAGCGTGCGGATAGCATGCTTTTTGCCGCCATGCAGTCATAAGTGTAATAAAGATAAGAGGTTCCACAAACAGGGACCGGCAACGCTAACCCATCACAGATGGTCATTGTTCATGTTACTTGGTTGGGGTCCAGGAGTGTTGCATAGTCGTTTCCAATCCAGGATTGATTCATTTTAATTTGAGTCAGACGGTCTGCATTTTCTGTGGAGAGGCGGATACGCCGATCTGTGACGATGCCTCCGGCAGCACTGAAACAGCGTTCCGACATAACGCTGGCTGCCGGGCAAGCCAGCACCTCTATTGCGTACATTGCCAGTTCGTGCCAGGTGTCTAGCTTCGATACCCAATAGTTGAAGGGTGCAGATGGATTGTTCAACACAGCTACGCCATCTGACATGTAGTCCTTGACCATCTTCTCCAGGCGATCGGTGTTGGAGGTGGATCTGCACGCTTGCTGTTCTGTGGGCTGCTGCATGGGTGTCAGAAAATTTTCCCACTCCAAGGACATTGCCGATACCATTCCGTTTTGTGCACTAGCTGCGGCTTGTGTTTGCTGCCCTCCTGGTCGTCCTGGGTTTGCGGAAGTCAGTCTGTCGGCGTACAACTGGCTAGAGGAGGGGGAGGATGTCAATCTCCTCTCTAAAGTCTCCACAAGGGCCTGCTGGTATTCTTCCATTTTGACCTGTCTGACTCTTTCTTCAAGCAGTTTTGGAACATTGTGTTTGTACCGTGGATCAAGAAGGGTATAAACCCAGTAATTGGTGTTGTCCAGAATGCGCACAATGCGTGGGTCGCGTTCAATGCAGTCTAGCATGAATTGAGCCATGTGTGCCAGAGTCCTGCCAGAATCCTCATCATCCTCTTGTGAGCGTTGTGATAGTTGTTGTGATGCATCATAGTCGTCACCTTCTTCCTGGTCTGCTTCTGCTGACCATTCGCGCTGAATTGTGGAAGTCCAACGTGCACCACTTTGGCCCTCGTCAGTGGTGGCATGAAATTCCTGCTCCAACTCCAGCTGTTCCTCCTCCTCTTCTTCGTCATAGCTGCTGGGGCCAGCGTTTCCTGAGGCGGATGGCCTGATGTTGGTACCATCACGCTGATCGTTTTCTCCTTCCGATTCCCCCAGTTGCATCATGACAGCTGTTTCCTTGATTTTCAACATTGACTTCTTCAGTAAACACAGCAGTGGTATGGTAATGCTGACTGAAGAGTTGTCACTGCTCACAAGCAACGTGGATTGCTCAAAATTTTGGAGGACTTGGCAGAGGTCCAACATGTTGGCCCAATCGGATCCACAGAAGCTTGGCAGCTGTCTGGATGCGCCTCGGTACTGCGCCGTCATGTACTGGACCACTGCACTCTTCTGCTCGCAAAAGCGGGCTAGCATGTGCAGCGTAGAATTCCAGCGTGTAGGGACATCACACAGCAAGCGATGGTGGGGGAGATTGAAGCGCTCCTGCATCTTGGCGAGTGCCCCCGAAGCAGTACTGGAATTTCTACAATGTTTGGCCACTCGTCGCACCTTCAACAGAAGATCGGCCACGCCTGGGTATGTCCTCAGGAACCGCTGAACTACTAGGTTCATCACGTGTGCCAGGCAAGGGATGTGTGTCAGCTTAGCCAACCTTAAAGCGCGAATGAGATTACTCCCATTATCACACACAACCATGCCCGGTTTCAGGTCCAGCGGTGCCAGCCACAAATCCGTCTGTTCCTTTATTCCCCTCCAAATTTCCTCCCCTGTGTGCTGCTTATCCCCAAGGCAGATCAGCTTCAGAAACGCTTGCTGACGCATGCCAACAGCTGTGCTGCACTGCTTCCACGATCCTACTGCTGCTGGGTTAGCGTTTCCGGATGAGGTACAGCTTTGAGATGCGTTGGAGGAGAAGGAGTCAGAGAGGTAGGTGCTGCTGTTTTTATCCAGTGGGAGGGACGGCGGTGCAGCTGTTTGCGGCGTGGGCAACACCCGCGCCGTAGCAGGTGAGGAATCGCTGCCAGGCTCCACAAGGTTCACCCAGTGCGCGGTAAGGGAGATGTATCGACCCTGGCCGAACGCACTCGTCCAGGTGTCAGTGGTGAGGTGAACCTTGCAGGCAACGGCAATCTTCAAGCTTCGGGTTATTTTGCTGACCACGTGCTCATGCAACTCAGGCACTGCAGAGCGCGCAAAGTGGTAGCGGCTGGGAACCACGTAACGTGGGATGGCCACTGACATCATGCCCTTGAAGCTGTTTGTCTCTACCACTCGATATGGCAGCATTTCGCAGGCCAGAAGCTTGGCTATGCTGGCTGTTACTGCCACGGCCCGGGGGTCATTTGCTGGCAATTTCCTCTTGCACTCAAGCATCTCCGAGACAGACAACTGAACCGTAGGGCTGCACACTGAACGGCTGTTGGTTGTTGTGTTGATGACTGGGAGACCTCAAGAGCACTATTCCGGAAAGTGACAGTGTCAGCGTCGTCTGATGTTTGTGAATGTTGTTGTGAACCACGCAATGGCTGGGCTACTGCTGCTGCTGAGGAGGGTCTGGTGGTGAGTCTAGTGACCCCGAGGGAGGCAGTGTTGCTGCTGGTACCCTGTCCTGGCGGCCACAGAGTGGGATGTTTGGATACCATGTGGCGGGTCATGCTGGTGGTGGAGAGGTTGTTAATATATTTCCCCCTGCTCAGGCGGGTCTTGCACACCTTGCAAATCACCATGGTACCATCCTCACTGCAGTCTTCAAAGAAAGGCCAGACTTTGGAGCACCTGCCTTGCTGTCAATTTCTGTTTGCGCCTCTTTTTTGTCTCACTTGAACTTCCACGCTTGTGGTGCCTGAAATTTCGCGCCGCCTACCTTGTGGCACAAGTCGAACTCGTGCAGCAGTGGGTTCTTCAACAGACTCATCTGTGCTGCTGCTACGATGGCGATGTTCTCCTTCACATACAAAATCTGGGTCTCTGTCAACATTGTCCATACCCTCCTCCTCCTCTTCCATCTCCTCAAACTCGTCATATGTGATTGTGGGCCGCCGCCGTGGAGTAGAGCTCCCCACAACAACCTCTGCGCAGCACACTCCAATGTCGTCTTCAAGATCTTCTCGGCCGACCTCCTGCAATTGAAACCCCTCCTGCCCAACTTGCTCTGGGATTTGGGTTTCCGAGTCCTCCTCGGACTCGCCTTGCATTTCAGTGCGCGGTGCATTTCCCACAGTCAATGGTTGTGAATCCGGGCACAAAATTTCTGGCAGTTCCATTGACCTTTGAAAGGTGGAAGTTTGTTGGGCTGGGAATAGCTCCTGCAAATCCCCCTTTGTGTCCTGAGGAAATTCTTTGGACTGGTTATTTGGCAGTTGTGTGCGTGGTGTCGCTGCCGGTTGTGTCTGCTTTGTGCCCACTGGCTCCTTGTAACTGGCTGAGGACCTCGTGCGTGATGTGCTGGTGCTGCTTAACTCACTGCTGGACGCTTGAGAGGTCATCCAATTAATTATCTGGTCCTGTTCTTTTGGATTTGTAAGGGTTGATTTCCTGGACAACATGGGCGGTATTGAGTGGGTTTTCTTCGGTGCTCCACTGTGGCCTGTACGTGAACCATCAGGGGGAACACCTCTTCCCTTGCCCCTCCCTCTTTCGAAGGATTTCTTCTTCATTTCACTTATCCGTAAAAGTACACGCTGACTGGCAGCAGTACAGTGGCAGTACAGAAATGCTATACAGTGGCGAGTGAGCGGTGTACTACTATTCCCAGCAGTGACACAGAGCACAATGCTATACAGTGGTGGGTGAGCGGTGTACTACTATTTCCAGCAGCGACACAGAGCACAATGCTATACAGTGGTGGGTGAGCGGTGTACTACTGTTCCCAGCAGTGACACAGAGCACAATCCTATACAGTGGTGGGTGAGCAGTGTACTACTGTTCCCAGCAGAGACACAGAGGGGCAGTAAACACAATGCTATATAGTGTGGCTGAGCGGTGTACTACTGTTCCCAGCAGCGACACAGAGCACAATGCTATACAGTGGTGGGTGAGCGGTGTACTACTGTTCCCAGCAGAGACACAGAGTGGCAGTAAACACAATGCTATACAGTGGTGGGTGAGCGATGTACTACTGTTCCCAGCAGCGACACAGAGCGGCAGTAAACACAATGCTATATAGTGTGGGTGAGTGGTGTACTACTATTCCCAGCAGCGACACAGAGCACAATGCTATACAGGGTGAGCGGTGTACTACTGTTCCCAGCAGACACACAGAGTGGCAGTAAACACAATGCTATATAGTGTGGGTGAGTGGTGTACTACTATTCCCAGCAGCGACACAGAGCACAATGCTATACAGGGTGAGCGGTGTACTACTGTTCCCAGCAGAGACACAGAGTGGCAGTAAACACAATGCTATATAGTGTGGGTGAGCGGTGTACTACTATTCCCAGCAGCGACACAGAGCACAATGCTATACAGGGTGAGCGGTGTACTACTGTTCCCAGCAGAGACACAGAGTGGCAGTAAACACAATGCTATATAGTGTGGCTGAGCGGTGTACTACTATTCCCAGCAGCGACACAGAGCACAATGCTATGCAGGGTGAGCGGTGTACTACTGTTGCCAGCAGACACACAGAGTGGCAGTAAACACAATGCTATATAGTGTGGCTGAGCGGTGTACTACTATTCCCAGCAGCGACACAGAGCACAATGCTATACAGGGTGAGCGATGTACTACTGTTCCCAGCAGAGACACAGAGTGGCAGTAAACACAATGCTATATAGTGTGGCTGAGCGGTGTACTACTATTCCCAGCAGCGACACAGAGCACAATGCTATACAGGGTGAGTGGTGTACTACTGTTCCCAGCAGACACACAGAGTGGCAGTAAACACAATGCTATATAGTGTGTTGCTGAGCGGTGTACTACTATTCCCAGCAGCGACACAGAGCACAATGCTATACAGGGTGAGCGGTGTACTACTGTTCCCAGCAGACACACAGAGTGGCAGTAAACACAATGCTATATAGTGTGGCTGAGCGGTGTACTACTATTCCCAGCAGCGACACAGAGCACAATGCTATACAGGGTGAGTGGTGTACTACTGTTCCCAGCAGAGAGACACAGAGTGGCAGTAAACACAATGCTATATAGTGTGGCTGAGCGGTGTACTACTATTCCCAGCAGCAACACAATGACCGGGGGACCCTGGCTAGCCTGGCTGGAGAGAGAACTACCCTGCCTGCCTACCCAAAGCTAAACCCACAGACAAATGGCGGAGAAATGACGTGGATCGGGTATTTATTTACCCGAACCACGTGACCCGTTCGGCCAATCAGAGCGCGTTCGGGTCCGAACCACGTGACCCGTTCGGCCAATCACAGCGCTAGCCGAACGTTCGGGGAACGTTCGGCCATGCGCTCTTAGTTCGGCCATATGGCCGAACAGTTTGGCCGAACACCATTAGGTGTTCGGCCGAATTCGAACATCACCCGAAAAGGGTGATGTTCTGCAGAACCCGAACAGTGGCGAACACTGTTCGCCCAACACTAGCTGTGTGATCTGGTTTTCTTGTATTCCTGTATTGTCATATTGCTGTATGTCACCCCTAAATATCGTCTGTAACCTAAATTAATGTCCAGCGCTGCGTAGTATGTTGGCACTTTATAAATACAATAAATAAATAAATATTCTTTTAAACAATACCAGTTGTCTGGCAGATTCTCTGATCTATTTGGCTGCAGTAGCGTCTGAATAACACCAGAAACAAGCATGCAGCTTATCTTGAGAATAATGTCAGAAACACCTGATCTGCTGCATGCTTGTTCAGGGTCTATGGTTAAAAGTATTAGAGGCAGAGGATCAGCAGGGCTGCCAGGCAACTGGTATTGCCTAAAAGGAAATAAATATGGCAGCCTCCATATTCCCTCTTATTACAGTTGTCTTTTAAGTTTTTAACTAAAATAAATAAATACATTGTAAGGGAAGGAAGGGGTAAGTAGCGTAGTTGGATAGCCCTCAGCTGAGAAAGTCTGGCTTAGCAGAGTACAACATTACCGGAGTACTATGGCCCCCTGAATAGTCTCAGCACTACCTTCCTCCCTCCAGATCATCATATTTAACGTGAGCGGAAATGATCATTTTTGGACAGGACAGCCGGCTTTCGATCACGTTAAATACGACAGCCCTAATGGCCGCCCTGCAATTCTCTCATGCCGGCCGCTAACAATTTTATTAGGTTATTGATTTTTCCATAGTTCTACTGCAAGGTTGCATGGATTAGCAGGCCCATGATTAAATATTTGCCGTTTGTCGTCGTTTGTCTTTTTTTTTTCGCAGAACATTACGGGTGGATGGCGATTTCACTTTTTAAATGGCAGTATTATTTGGGGAACCAAAATGAGGATGAGAATGAATGCTTAGCTGTCCGCCTGACAAACTCCGCTCTGAAAACTCAGTAACAGACTATAAATAAGTCAATACGTGGGTTAGAGCATGACTTCAATTTCCACTTTATTTGTACTTAAGTGTGCATCAAACAGGGTCCAGATCAATACTAAAATATATCTCTACTATTGATTTTAGTCCCATGTTATTAAAGTGACCTTTTGCTTTCCAACATGTACAATATAAGTTGTTGCTCTTTGTCTATACTGATAGTAAACTTATTCCACTGTGTGCTGATCTCCGCTACCCTCTTTATGTACAATATAAGTTGTTACTCTGTGCCGATACTGACGTCCGGTTCTAAACTTTTTGCAAACTTGTGAGGATGCCCCCTCCTCCCACCTCGATTTGGAATGATTGCACAGCACCCACAAAGTTTCACCCTTAGTATAGTTAGGTAGGTAGTCAGGTATAAGTGCCCCCTGTATAGGGTAGCCCGGTATAATTGCCCCCCAGTATAGGTAGCCAGTATAGTTGGTGGAGGTGCCACGCTTGCTTCGATAACAGAGCAGCTGCTCCTGTTCCACTGCCTGAGGAAGTGAGCTGTGTCCCACGAAACGTGTCACAATTATTCCAGTTTAGGTAGCTAGTATAGTTGCCCCAGTATAGGTAGCTAGAATAGGTCTTCCCAGTTTAGGTAGTATAGTTTCCCAAGAGAAAGTAGCTAGTATTGCTTCCCTAGTATAGGTAGTATAATTGCCCCAGTGTAGGTAGCTACACACCAAGGGGTGTAACTAGAAATCACTGGGCAGAAAGAAAGAAAGAAAGAAAGAAAGAAAGAAAGAAAGAAAGAAAGAAAGAAAGAAAGAAAGAAAGAAAGAAAGAAAGAAAGAAAGAAAGAAAGAAAGAAAACCAACGAGAACTTGGAAAGGTAGGTTAGGCAGTAATTAAAAAAAAAAAAGCTTATTGTTGGCTAGTGCACACTTGAATGTGTTTTCCCCATACAGATACAAACAGACAGCAGTCTGTATAATTGTCATGCACCTTGGATGTACCAATGAGCACCATATAAAATAAATGGAATACCACTGGGAACATCAAACTTGCAGAAGGAATTGGGAATATACTGGTTGATAACAAGATAAGTAATCATACACTAGTGTTGGGCGAACAGTGTTCGCCACTGTTCGGGTTCTGCAGAACATCACCCTGTTCGGGTGATGTTCGAGTTTGGCCGAACACCTGATGGTGTTCGGCCTTTTTAGTTCGGGTTCGCCCGAACAGCTCAATGCCCGCCGAACAGGGCCGAACAGTCCCTGTTCGGCTCACTGAATAGGGACTGTCTACAGATCTTTGTCTATAAAACTTTGTACAAAACCTTATCAGTGGCTGAGCAGTCATTAGAACAAGCAGAGAGCAGACATTTTTTTCAATCCATGCCCTTAGTTGTCAGTCTCTCAGGACAGGGAAAATAAACGTCTCCCCCCCCCTCCCCCCGCGGCTTCTCCCCCATGGCATCCTCTGCCTCTGCTTCCCTTGCAGGCTCTATTGTTATGTCCCTGTACACACCCTAGAATGTTTTAGGCCAAGGCATCTGTTTGTGGTTTCTTCTGCTGCAGATCTGGCTTACTGTATCATCTCAGCAGAGTGCAGCCTGTCACTATTGTTTTCCCACATTACCCCTTCTGACTCCCATGTGCACTATGCATCATTCCTTCACCACCCCTCACAAACAGAATGCCTTACTAGCCTGTAGGTTAGCAACTTCTCTGTGCAGAACTTGGCCCAAACTGTTGCCTGACTGAGGAATCTAGTCCCGACTCCCGTTCACTGTGGGATATATATATACACAGTAAGAGATCCTTGGGCAAGACTTCCTAACACTGCAGGGTGACCCCTTGAGCATGACCCCTTAGTGGCTGAAGCTCTTAAGCACTTTGAGTCCAACAGGAGAAAAGCGCTATACAAATCTTAGGATAGTAAAAAAAAAATTATATAGTCTACATAGCCAAAAACAGCTATGGAGTTTAGCTAAGGATGTGCTGAAAACCATGTGACTTAGTGAAAATACAGTAATCATTTAACCTCCCTGGGGAACTATGGTTCACAAATGATGGATTTAACTGGGCACAAAAATAGAAACAAAAAAAAATTCTGTTTTGCAGGGCACCTCCCACTTCATCAGATAATTAGTGCCTGCAAATTCACACATACAACAAAAATATCCAACCACACCTGTTCCCCAAAATAAATAATAAATACAATAGAAAGACACAAATTCTAATCACTTTTTAATGTAGGTTTAAAGGATACCCAAAGTGACTTGTGACATGATGAGATAGACATGTGTATGTACAGTGCCAAGCACACAAATAACTAGGCTGTGTTCCTTTTTTTTCTGGAATTTCTTATCAGTGAGGGTCACACTGTAGTCACTTCCTGTCTGAGTCAGGACTGAGTCAGCCACTTACATACCTGATATTTAACTCTTTCAGACAGAGAAAAAAAAAAGGAACACAGCATAATTATTTGTGTGCTAGGCACTGTACATACACATGTCTATCTCATCATGTCACATGTCACTTTGGGTATCCTTTAAAGGACTACTGTAGAGGGGTAGGGGGGGACAATTGTCAATATTGTTTGAAGAGAAAAATGCCATATAATGAAAGCCTAGTTCATATTGAAAATGAAAAAAAAAACCAAAATATACTTAATGTAGGTGTCGTAAGTAGGAATATAGTTATTGCTGATTAAATAGGGACATAGCTAAAATGTCAAAACTGCTCTGGTCCATAAGTGGGAAATGAGGTCTGGGTGGGAAGTAGTTAAATAATGAATTCATGATATGCATATATTTGCATAAAATTGCATCCGCTTTGAATTATTCGCATCTCAATCAAAGACTATGGCTTCAATTCATCAAAGGGTGTTCGATAACAAAATCCCAGTCCTTAAAATACTGCATTCGGTATTTTATACTTCACTGTGCTAATTCATCAATATTTTCACATGTGTGGTAGAGGTTCGTTAAGTTACCGAAGTACTACGGCTTCAGTTCATCAAAGGCTGTTAGATAACAGCAGAGTGGTGCAGAGCAGCTTGGAATGTCTCTGTGTTGTTACAAGCTGATAACAATAGAAGGCATCCAGACATCCCTTTACATGTAAACGTGTGTTATATCTACTGTTACTTATACTGCCTCTGCTGCTCTGAATCTGTCCATCAGTGTTTCTTAACATTTCACTTCTTTGCCACAACGTAGATAAACTTCCTGGAGACATTACAAATGCCATGCTTGGTGATTTCACCACTTGCATCTTTGCATATTCAAACAGGGACTCAAAGGGTTACACCACCGTTCTCTCTGCTCACTGCCTGGGGGGTCTGGAAGCTTGTGTGGAGAAGCCTGTGTGACCTATCAGCAGCACTTGCAGGAGAACAGGGGCTGTTTCTATTGGCTGCCTGCTCCTGTTAATCATGAAAACATTCACACAGAAGGCTTTCAAAGCCTGTAACGACAGGGGAGAGCTGGAGATAAACACCGAATGTGTTAGCGAATGTGGTAACCTTGATGAATTAACATTTACTGACATTTGCTGACATGTGTTGAGCACAATTCGGTAATTTATCTCATTGCTCTGTCATTTCAGCTTCTCATTCGGTAACAGCTTTGATGAATTAACATTTTCTTAAGTGCTCCGTTAACTCAGCTGTTTTCAGCATTACCGAATGCGGTAATGCTTGATGAATTGAAGCCCAAATGCCTACTCAACAACAAACACCCGGATGGAAGAATATAGAGCAACATATTGTTACATAGCTTCAGATCATAATACAGTCGCACCAAGGTCAAGGATATTCCCACCAGTCCTTTTATGTTCAAACATAACTGAGTAGTATTTGTTTGGAGTTGTGTCACTGTAAAAGCGACGCTCACAAGGATTCCTCTCCACTGTTCCTGATGGGGTCTGCCACTATCAATGTAGCAATGTCAATGCGCTCTTATAAAGTGTTGATCAAGTGCGACCGCTGGTTTATAAATGTGGCAGGCAGTAGGGATGGTCGGAATGCCAATTTCCGATTCCGCGGTAAATCCACATTCCGCCATTGCCAAATTACCGATTCCGCCTTCCGCTACCAATTTCCGCATTCCAATGCGGAATTTCCGCCGGAAATCGCGGCAATTCCGCCCGACTTTAACATTGATTTTCTCAAAAACTATACGGTCTTTTTGAAAACTTTTTTTGCATGTTCAGAAGATTGTGTTTAATAAACCCTGAAAATTTGGTGTTTCAAGGACTTACGGGGGCTTTGCTATTAACTGCTAAAGTCGGCGGATTTTTACTGTAATATAAAATGCAGAAAATAGGCAGATGCAGATTTTCTGCATTTTACATTACAGTAAAAATCCGCCGACTTTAGCGGTTAATAGCAAAGCCCCCTTAAGTCCTAGAAACACCAATTTTCAGGATTTATTAAACTGAATCTTGTAAACAAGATGCAAAAAAAGTTTTTAAAAAGACCTTATAGTTTTTGAGAAAATTGATGTTAAAGTCGGGTGGAATTTCCGCGATTTCCGGCGGAAATTTCTGCGATTTCCGGCGGAAATCCGCCTACAGCACTAGAATTACCGATTTCCGCATTCCGATGCGGAAATGCAATTTCCGATCGGAATTTCGGAAATTGCATTTCCGCGGAATCCGAATGAGCATCCCTAGCAGGCAGCGCAACACTGTCAGTAAGTAGTGGATAATAAAAGCATTTTTCCATTTCACAAATTGAAGTCTATTAGGCCATATTTCATAGTTGATTGCAAAACCCCTGTACATTATATTGACACCACGTTTGGCACAGTATCTTTCTATCAGCAATGAAATACTCTATCTCCCCCTGGCAGATGAAATGTAATGCCTATAATTGTCATGCACCTTGTTGTACCAATGAGCACCATATAAAATGAATGGAATACCACTGGGAAGGAAACATCAAACTTGCAGAAGGACTTGGGAATACTAGTTGATAACAAGATAAGTAATCATACACAATGCCAGGCAGCTGTAGCCAAAGCAAATAAAATTCTGGGATGCATAAAATGGGAAATAAAATCCCGAGATGTTAGTATACAACTCCCTCTGTATAAATCACTTGTGAGGCCATGTCTGGAGTATGGGATACAATTTTGGGCATCACACTATAGAAAGGAAATTGAACTTCTAGAATGGGTACAAAGATGGGCAACCAAATTAATCAGAGGGATGGAAGATCTCACCAAGAAAGGTTTTTTTCCAAGCCAAATGCTTGGAAAAAAAGGCGACTGAAAGGTGACCTGATTAACATGTATACATTAGAGGGCATTACACAAGCTTTGGAGATTAGCTTTTTGTCCCTTGGGTTGTACGACGGACAAGGAGACATGATCTGCATATGAAGGAAAAAAGTTTTTGGAATCTATTTAGACAGCGGTCCTTTACAGTGACAGTGGTTAAAATCTAGAATATCTTACCTCAAGAAGTACTTATGTAAAACTCTATATCTGCATTTAAATTGGGATTGGATGCTTTCCTTGCATTGAAGGGCATCCGTGGCTATAATTATTAGGTAAGTCCTGGTAGAGTTGATCCAGGTATTTATCTGATTGCCATCTGGAGTTGGAAATGACTTTTTCCTCTTTAAGGCTAATTGGCCCAGGCCTTGTAGGTTTTTTTTTTTTTGCCTTCCCCTGGATCAATTGGGATACATGCAGGTTCAGGATGGTGGGTTTTTTTTTTGTTTTGTTTTGTTTTTTTCCTTGTGGTTGAACTTGATAGATGGATGTCTTTTTTTAACCGAACGAACTATGTTATTATGATATTATGTTTGTGAAATGACAGTACTTGAAGTGATCCTTAAGTCTGTCTAAAAAAATGAGATTTACTCACCTGGGGCTTCCCTCAGCCCCCTGCAGCCGATCAGTGCCCTCTCAGCCCCGCTCAGATGCTCCTGCACCCGCTGGCGAACACTTCCGGCTTGGCCGTCACCGGCCGACAGGCATGGGAACATGGAGAATCACTCGCGAGTGATTCTCCGCGTTCTCAGCCATAATATCGCCCCATATGCTGCCATTGCAGCCTCACTCGCGCTCCCATGCCTGTCGGCCGGTGACGGCCAAATCGGAAGTGTTCGCCGGCGGGTGCAGGAGCATCTGAGCGGGGCTGCGAGGGCACCGATTGGCTGCAGCGGGCTGAGGGAAGCCCAGGTGAGTAAATCTCATTTTTTTTGACAGACTTAAGGATCACTTTAAAGAGACTCTGTAACAATTTTTTTCAGCCTTAGTTCTTCTATCCTATAAGTTCCTATGCCTGTTCTAATGTGCTGGGGCTTACTGCAGCCTTTGCTAATTACACTGTCTCTGTAATAAATCAATGTATCTTTCCCCTGTCGTGTCTGTCGGGCTAAGGCTTTGAATGTGTGGAATGTGCAGGGCTGCTTGTCATTGGATAGAAGCGATACACACCCTCTGCAGGCCCCCTGCACACTCTGAATGACTCACACACTCTGTATATGTGAGCCTATTAGGAGCTGGTTAGTTTGTTTGTAAACACTGCCTAAAACTGTTAATTACAAGCCAGGATTGCAGCAGAGAGTGGCAGAAACAGCACAGAGGGGCACAGGAGAAAATAAGGAATAGAATGGTATGCTTTTTAGTGTAAGAATATTAGAGTACAGATTCTCTTTAAGAGACAAATGCTGCAGCCATTGTTTAATGCTGCGCAGATAACCCTAAAAGACAAGAACCGATAGGAGATTAAGTTTGCTGCCAGACAATGGACTAGCACAAGTGTTGAAAAAAATGAGTAATAATGGCTTCTGCTATGTGCAGAGAATTTCCCCTCCCTCAAGTTCAGAGCTATCTAAACTAGTTCTGCTGCTGTGGTTGCAAATAAGTGCAATTTAATTTTATCGTCAATTGTGGAACTCCTTAGCTGGCTGCCAACTGAAATGGAAGGATCATTTTTAATAAAAATTAAATAACAATAACTTGTGCAGCTTCGATGTACAGTTATGTACCGAAAAAGGAATTTCCCTTTAAGTTTCTATGGAAAATGCTGCATGCCAGTGATAATATAAGACTTACGTCTGGCAACAGAAATAGCACTATTTGTGCTGTCACAACAGCCTCCTTTAATGTTATTTAACATTATTTATATTCTTTGTATTAGTATATTCCAGTCCCCCTGCAAGATTTAGTTATTTAGCATTTCCCAACTGTAACTCCCTGCTCAACAGCCTTGTCTAGATGTTTCTGCAACAGTTGAGTTCAGTTAGTGAGGAGATCCTGCTGTGCTTGTAGTCGCATCATATTTTTACCTATGAATATGCTCTAAAAAACATCTTTGTATGCTTTCAACGCAAGTAAAGATACTACAGATTATACTTGGAGTCATTATTTCATCGAGTAAACTGCCTGTGGAGGTTTCTAAATCAGTGTGGAGTTATACTGCTATACAGACTGGGTCTTCTGGAGTATGCCTCACACATAAAGCGGGAATTCGAAACAGAACAGTAAAAATACGATATCTGCAAGAAGGTAATGGGATTTCCTGTCAACTCATCAGTAAAGGACTGATCTGCAATACAATAAAGGATTACCTAGCTACACATCAAACACAAATCTACAAAGAGTAAATAGACATTCAGCAAAAAAGTACAAGAATTGCCTGTTTGCCTTCCTACAGTGAATACAGTGAGTACAGACTGCTTCAGAAATTGTACATTTCTTCTGTTTGGGACTATTGCTATTAAGTTTAAAAAAAAAAAAAAAAATCACCCAGTGATAAGATTTATAAGCATCATATCTGCAGCCATAGAGCATGTCTATTTCTGCGCATTCTATTAACATGGAAGATGAATTAATTCTCGGTCAAGATGATTCAGATAAACATGTTGTACTACCTGAGAGACCAAGGCGGTCAATACATCTTTCTCTAAAGGCAAGAGAGAGGTATGAAGCAGAAAGTGAAGGAATGTTTCATAGTCTGTCTGAATTGTGGATAAAAACGCTGCAACACATATCTGATATTGAGAAGACTGGCAGTAATGGAGAGCAATTAAACAATACACTTACAAGACTTAAGAAGACATATGAAAATTACAGGAAACTCTCTGAAAAATATTCTTCCTTTCTATCGCAAGTTAGTACAGAACAAGCGTCAAAAGAGTTGAATGACTTTACCACCGCTGATCAACAGAGACATGTTACGTTTATGGAAGCAAAGTTACAGTTAGAGAATAGGATAGCAAATTTGATCGAAACTACATCCTGTACCTCTATTTCTTCTAGACACTCAAAAAAACTGTCAGTGCAAGCAACCTCTCACAGATTTACTAGATCATGCAAATCGCTGCAGTCACTCTCCCAGAGGTCATCATTAAGCATTCAGTTAGTCAAAGCCCGTGCAGAAGCAGAGGCTGCGAAAGCACAATCTTATTGCTTTGAACAAGAATCGACTCTTAAAGCGGACGCAGCACGCAAACAGGCGGACGCAGCACGCAAACAGGCGGAAGCACAGGCAGAAGCAACACGTGTGCAGGCAGAAGCACAGGCAGAAGCAACACGTGTGCAGGCAGAAGCACAGGCAGAAGCAACACGTGTGCAGGCAGAAGCAACACGTGTGCAGGCAGAAGCACAGGCAGAAGCAACACGTGTACAGGCAGAGACAGAGGCCCAGTTAGAACTTCTGCAAAAGAAAAGAGAAGAAGCAGCAGCTCTAGCAAGGTTAAAGGTCTTCGAACAAGCTGTGGAAGAGGAAGAAGGAATTAATTACCCTAGCCTAAAGTCTGCTGATGATCCTGCTAAACGAACTTTGCAATTTGTTATGAACCAGAACAATGGATATACTCCCCTGCATACAGCTGAAGTCTCTACACCTACCTGTTCAGCAAGTAAGCAGCCAGAATGCATACCATTAAAACATGAATCTCAGCTTAACACTGTACCTTTGAAGGATTCTGCTATGCTGTCCAACACTACAAGTCCAAGAGAACAAATCTATACACCTTGTCAGACCTCAGCAAGATATAATCACAAAGAAATATCACAACCAATTGGAACAAATCCCATGAATCTCATAACACAGTCTTTTTCAAGCTCCCATGCTCCAAACATCACACAGATCAAACCCTCGCCTGGAGTAAACACATCTGCATCTCCATTCTCTACATCACCACTGGAACAGCACAAGCCACATACTGTCTGCAGTGGTGACGCATTTCCACGTACAGAAATAAAATCAGAAAAGTCTGAAATTGAAGAAGTTGGCAAGTATATGATTCGCCGAGAGCTTCTTAACTCTGGACTAACGAAATTTGATGATCAACCAGAAAACTACAGAGGTTGGCGAGCTACATTCAAGACTATAATCCAGAACCTGGAGATTGAACCTATAGGAGAACTTGACCTACTTATCAAATGGTTGGGACCGCAGTCATCAGAACAAGTTAAAAGACTGAAATCTGTTCATTGCGATGATCCAGCAACGGGTCTTAACATAGTTTGGGAGAGATTAGAGAGAGTTTATGGATGTTCTGAAGCTATTGAGCTTGCCTTATTCAAGAGACTTCGAAACTTCCCAAAACTGTCTAACAAGGACAACCACAAGTTTCAAGAATTAAGCGACCTTCTTCTTGAAGTAGAAAGAGCCAAGGCAGACCCACACCTTCCAGGTCTTGTCTACTTGGATACAGCTCATGGTGTAAACCCAATTGTACAGAAGTTGCCACCGAATTTTCAGAGTGAATGGGCAAAGAAAGGATCTAAATATAAACAGGACTATAAAGTATCCTTTCCACCTTTTTCTTTTTTCTCCAAATTCATTAGAGACATAGCTACTGTAAAGAATGACCCAAGCTTTTTATTTTTTGATACTACAGTTCTTCCTTCAACACCTTTATATTGCGATACTCAAGGCAAGTTTAAGGACTCACGGAACTCTATCTATGTCAAGAATACTGGAATCTTCTCAAGTTCTCAAGACTCTGATTTTAAACCACAGCAAGTCAAGGAAAATGATCCTAGGTATCAATGTTCTATTCATAACAAGCCACACCCTCTTAGAAATTGTCGTGTGTTTAAACAAATGCCCTTTGAAGAGCGCAAGTCTTTCCTCAGAGAACACGATATTTGTTATAGATGTTGTGCATCTACAGACCACTTTGCTAAAGACTGTAAAGTTCCTGTCAAATGTTTTGACTGCAACAGTGATAAACACATAACGGCTTATCATCCTAGTTCTCCCAAAGAAGTGCTTCAAACTGCTCAAGCCTCAAAGACCACACCAAGTTATGGCGGGGAGAGTACTGAGGAAATGACAGCATCTGTATCCACAAAATGTACTGAGGTATGTGAAGAAGGATTCCACAGAAAGTCATGCAGTAAAATATGTCTGGTCAAGGTATATCCAGAAGGACGACCACAGAGCGCAGTGAAGATGTATGCTATCCTTGACGACCAGAGCAATCGTTCATTAGCAAGTCCAGAATTCTTCAACGTGTTCAATATTCAAGGAGAAACCTGGCCCTATACTTTACGAACTTGCTCAGGCCTGGTTAAGATATCTGGAAGAAGAGCACATGGTTTTGTGGTAGCATCCGAGTATGGAAACACAGAATTTTCACTTCCAACACTTATCGAATGTGATCAGTTGCCAAACAATCGAGAAGAGATCCCTACACCAGAAGCGGCTCTTTATCATCCTCATATGAAACACATAGCCAGTTACATTCCACCGCTTGATGATGATGCAAAGATTCTCCTTCTTTTAGGCAGAGATATCCCAAGAGTCCATAAGGTGCGACAACAATGCAATGGACCAAATGATGCCCCTTATGCACAAAAATTAGATTTTGGATGGGTCATAATAGGAGATGTTTGCTTAAATACATTTCAAGAGTCTTATGATGTGTTCTCATGCAAGACCAGCATCAGAGAATCTGAATGCACCTTTCATTCACTTAAACATCCTTTTAACTTTCAAGTTCAGGAGAGTTTCAGTTTAAAGACTTCATGCGATGTACAAAAGCAAATCAGTTGTAAGAACAGTTCTCATCAAGACTTTGGTGACACTATATTCCAAATAACTCGTGATGACAATAAGACAGTTCCTTCCATTGAGGATAAAGAGTTCATAAACATCTTGAATAATGAATTCTTCAAGGATGAAACTAACAGTTGGGTAGCTCCTCTACCGTTTCGTTCACCAAGAATTAGACTTCCAAATAACAAGAAACAAGTTATTTCTAGGCTAACTTCACTTAAAAAAATTCTGAAGAACAAACCCGATATGAATGATCACTTTATAAAGGCAATCACTAGCGATGATGGAAAGATTCGCAAGGTGAAAGTGAAGACAGCAAGAAATGGTAGTGTTAAGACTTTGTTTAGACCCATCACGGAGACAGTCTTACTCTTGCCTTCAAATGAAGATGTCTTATCTACTCGATCCAAGGGAACAGCCTGATATGCCTTCGAGTCTACTGAGTTACATCCTTTCTCCAGTGATGGAATATTCTTCAAAGATCTGCATTCAAGAATTAATGTTTATGTTTTATGTTTTCTCTCTTCTCTACAAGTCTTAATTATACTTATAGTTTTCAATGTTAAATTGTATTATATATAGTGGTATCTACCGATACCAAGCGGGGAGTGTGCTGTCACAACAGCCTCCTTTAATGTTATTTAACATTATTTATATTCTTTGTATTAGTATATTCCAGTCCCCCTGCAAGATTTAGTTATTTAGCATTTCCCAACTGTAACTCCCTGCTCAACAGCCTTGTCTAGATGTTTCTGCAACAGTTGAGTTCAGTTAGTGAGGAGATCCTGCTGTGCTTGTAGTCGCATCATATTTTTACCTATGAATATGCTCTAAAAAACATCTTTGTATGCTTTCAACGCAAGTAAAGATACTACAGATTATACTTGGAGTCATTATTTCATCGAGTAAACTGCCTGTGGAGGTTTCTAAATCAGTGTGGAGTTATACTGCTATACAGACTGGGTCTTCTGGAGTATGCCTCACACATAAAGCGGGAATTCGAAACAGAACACTATTTGTTCTGCAAGTCATGTATAACCATCACTGCTGCAGTCAAGGCCTCCTGCGGTAAACTGTACAAGACAAGTCCAGCTCAGCTTAATGACAATAGTGACACAGGCAGCCAATCAGGAACCGGCGGGAGCTGCTTCGATTCCCTTGTCAGTCTGAATTACTTTATTGGTCTGTGTTCATCACCATCCCATAAACGACAAAAAAAAAGAAAAAAGACCTTGAAAGAGATTGATAACGTCATCGCATCCTACAAGGAGAGACGGCCCCCGCCAATGTACTTCCTCGCAATGATTCTCCGCACAGAGAATTTTCTGGTAAATGAACAGGAGCGCGGCCCTGCTACAACACGAGCTCTGAGATCAAACGGTGAAATATTCCGACTATGTCCTCCAAGTGATAAGGATGAAGTCCAATTCAAAGGCAGAATATTGATATAAAATGTAGTTGAAATGATTAAAGCTTAACCTCAAGAAGGGCCAAGTTTTCATGTTCTTACCTGGCTTTACGGTGATGAGCAGATATGGTTGTTTTAGCTAGCAATGCTCATTTGGATTCCATGAAAATGAAATTTCCGCATTTCCGATCGAAAATCGGCTTTTCTGATCTGAAATTGGAAAACGGAAGTCGGATTTCTGTGGAAATGCAAGGAGTTTGTATATTCTCCCCGTGTCTGCGTGGGTTTCCTCCAGGCACTCAGGTTTCCTCCCACATTCCAAAAACATACAGATAAGTTAATTGGCTCCCCCCTAAAATGGCCCTAGACTACAATAAATACACTACACAATACATACAACTATGTTAGGGATTAGATTGTGAGCTCCTCTAAGGGACAGTTAGTGACAAGACTATATTCTCTGTACAACGCTGCATAAGATGTCGGCGCTATATAAATACTAAATAATAATAATAATAATAAAAATACCGCATTACCACAACTTGGTAATTTTAGCCAAATCACAGAACTTGGAAGCATTGGACCAATCAGGGAATGAAGAGTCAACTGGGAAATATTTGGCCAATCAGAGGATGCAAAAAATGACCAAAAAAAAGACTACATAGAAATTGCAAAACAGAAATCGTTGCAATCGGTAACCGGGATTGGTGGAAATCAGAATTTAAAGTGGATCCGGGTGAACTTTTACTCATTGCATAATTGTGTTCCTTTCCTATTGTTTATAGGGCATTCCTCATGCCAAATACTATTTTGTTTTTGTTTTAATACTCTAATTCCCTAGAAACTAAAAAAGCCACGCCCATAGGTTTTCAGAGAGCCAAGGCAGTAGCAAGGGCTCATGGGAGCTCAGTCTGGGCAGGAGGAGAAGGAGGTGTTACTAGCCATTGATTTCAGAGGCAGAGGGGAGGAGGGAGGAGGAGAGGGGATTAGGCTGATGGCTCAAGATACAGATAAGCCTGCCGCTAGGTAATGTTTACAAACAACATGGCTGCTGTCATTGCATCACAGGAATAAATAATCATATTCTAATAAAACTGTTTGCAGCTAGATTTGCTGTGTAAACCATCTAAACTTTAGATAAGATATATAGACAAGTTACTTGTTATAGTTAGTTTTTCATCTCGGATCCGCTTTAAGCTGAATCTGAAATCGTCATTTTTTAACAAATAAAAATTGCATGCTTTGGTTAAATTTGAATTTTCTCAAAATTTGTTTATAGTGTATTAGAAAAAATCCACATTTACTCAAAAAAAGCCTATTCTAAAAATAAAAATTCTATATATTTTGGTGGCAAGCAAAAGCAATTTCACACATTTTGCAAGGCAATCCCTACACCCTTGGCCAATAGCCTAGTCTTCCTCTTCCTTCCATGGCCCCCTTCTATCAACACCAGTTGATCTCTTCCACCTGCACCTCCAAGTAGTGCAAAGCTGTTCTGAAGTTTTCATATACAACTGGAGGATTCCATTAAAGTGAATGTTTACCGTTTTTAAAAACAAAAAGTCAGATACTTACCTAAAGAGAGGGAAGGCTCGGTCCTAATGAGCCTTCCCTCTCCTCTCCCGGTGCCCGGTCCCGCGCAGGATCCCCCGTGGCAGTATTCGACCAGTTCGGTCAAATACTGCCACTTCTGCATGCCTTCTGGAGCTTTCGGAAGGCTTCGGGAGCACTCGGGCTCCCGTTGACACGGCCGCTCCATACTACGCATGCGCGAGCGCCCTCTATGGCGCGCTCGCGCGTACGTAGTATGGAGCGGCCCGTCTTCGGAAACCTGAGTGCTCCCGAAGACCTCCGAAGTCCCTGCGGCGGCGGACGCGAACGGGGGAGCCAGCGCAGCACCGAGGGCACCGGGAGAGGAGAGGGAAGGCTCATTAGGACCGAGCCTTCCCTCTCCTTAGGTGAGTATCTGACTTTTTGTTTTTAGAAATGGTACCCATTGGCTTTAAATAGGAAGACCACTGTGGACTGGGAACAGGATGACCCAGAGAACAATGAGAAGCAGCAGCACACTTCTGAAACAGTATTCTAGCTCAACATGGTGTGTCAGTCATTTGTTTTTGCCTTGACTGTTGGCACACACCTTTGACTATTTCTGAGCACAGGGGTAGAGATGAACTTAACATTTGATTTACTATGCCAATATCCACTGGGGGCGGAGACTATAAAAAGGTAATTTTCTGACACATAAATATATATATAGAATTTAACTCCCTCCCGACCGCCTAACACCGATCGATGGCGGGAGGGTGACCGCCTAACACCAATCGGCGTCAGGGAACACGCATGCGCGATCATTCCTTGCAGAGATGCAAAGCTCCGTGATTAACCTGCCAGCCGCTGTAAGAGGCTGTTAGAAAGGCTGTTAGACAGAGAAAAGGGGGGAAAAAAACCTTTATTTACATTTGTACAATGCTGCGATCTAGTGCAGCGCTGTACAGGGGACACTTAGCTGTCCCTCCAAGCTGCTCCCAATCAAATCCCTCTCCTAGGCTGATGTTTATGAAAGAAGGAGAAAACTATGGATCGCAGCCTAGGGGGGGAAAGGGGGAGGGAAGGAGGGATAACTTTAGAATTTTTTTTTTTAAAGGCTCTTTTTTAAAATAAAAAAATAAATAACAATCACAGCAGCGATCAGAGACCACCAAAAGAAAGGCCTATTTGTGTGAAGAAAAGGAGGTAAGATTAATTTATGTTGTAAGTTGTATGGCTGTGTAGCTAGCTGTTACAGCTGCAAAGTGCTGAATTGTGAAAAATCACCTGGTCACTAGGGGGTTGTAAACCTGTGGTCCTCAACTGGTTAAAGAAAATCCTCCCAGGTCCTTTGATGCCCTAGCCTAGTAAACAAGGCACATTCATTTCCACCTTACCCAATTTCTGTAAATGTGTCTTGTTTTTTTTGGTGTAGTACAAGTCCAGCATTTCCTCTAGCAAGGCTAGGCAGCAGCAAAGGAGAGGAGGATTTTGCATTACCGTTGATGTAAATCAAACTCGCCTCCAACAGGCGCGGCTGGCGCCCCCACAGATCGCCTGTTTTACAGCGCCATCTCGGTGAGTTAGAGGCTGTATTACACGGATACAAAATGTACTCAGAGCACAGAAATGTAACAATATATTACTTCTGCCTTGGTTGAGTCAGAAACTAATTCCGACAGTTTCATAGCTCGTCTGTGAAATATACAACGGAATTAAAAAGATGAATACAGAATGGAAAAAATGATCTTTGCTTTGCTTAAAAGTACTTAGAACATCGTATTTCTCTGGGCTGGTTTAAATGTTGTAACCGCAATTTAAAGACTTTTTCCTTTGTGCCATTGCAACAACAAAGTTGATTTTTTATTATCATTATTTTTATTCTCATTTTAGTTTAGTTTCGTTTATTCATGTATTTATTTTTTTTATAGTTTATTTCATTTTATTTTTGTTGGGATGTGGTTTATTCCTACTTCTCTCTCGTCTTCAGGTATGCATCTACATATTGTAACCAGCAGCCACCACTCTTAAAGAGAATCTGTACTCTAAAATTCTTACAATAAAAAGCATACCATTCTATTCATTATGTTCTCCTGGGCCCCTCTGTGCTGTTTCTGCCTCTCCCTGCTGCAATCCTGGCTTGTAATTGCCAGTTTTAGGCAGTGTTTACAAACAAAAGACATGGCTGCTAAAAGCTTGTGATGGGCTCAGATAAGCTGAGTCTGTGACTCATACAGAGACTGCAGGGGGCCTGGAGAGGGTGTGTATAGCTTCTATCCTATCACAAGCAGATTAGCACATTCCAGCCTGAGTGCCTGAGCCCCACAGAGCCTACAGAAGAAAGAAGATTAGATGATATAACAGAGATAATACAGCCACTGTGCAACTAGGAAAGGCTGCAGTAAGCCAGAGCACATTAGAACAGGTATAGAAACTTATAGGATAGATGAAATAAGGCTAAAAAATGTGGTTACAGAGGCTCTTTATACTTTATAGGACATCCGAAGTGAAAATAAACAGATGGGAAAAACAATTGTATATAGCCTCCTTGACCTTTTTTTGATATCCCACAGTTTTTTTTTTATATTTAAATCTAGTTTTTAAGTTTTTACTGTTTTATTGTCTCTGCTCAATGGCACCTTGATTGAAGTATGCTAAAGCTCAAATCTATGAATTATTGACCCTTTTTTGTCTCTTTCCTGCTCTCAGAAGCTATTTACTTACAGGAAAGTCCTGTAAGTCCCGACCTGGGCAGAAACTGTCACTTGCATACCTGATGATTAACTCTTTCAGGCAGAGAAAGAAAAAAGGAACACAGTTATTTGTGTGCTTGGCACTGTACGTACTCATGTCTATCTCATCATGTCACATGTCACCTCAGTTGTCCTTTAAGGGACAACTATCACAAAATAATGTAAAATGTAAAATACATTTATATAAGATGTGCATTTCTCCCATTGTAAAATGCACTATAACTTACCTTTTCCCTGTCACTTATAGTAGTTAGTAAAAATCTGACAGGTTTTTGACTAGTCTATCTCCTCATGGGGCATTCTCAATATCTTCTTTATACTTACAAGATCACTCCCTGGAAAGGATCTATACAAAGTTGTTGGTCGGCCTCCCGACTTGCATGCATATTTCACTGGCAGTTGGACTGAGCAACAGTCATTCACTACTGAGCAACAGTCATTCACTAAGTGCTTTTGAAAATAAAGAGAACCTTTCCTTTTTTTTACTGCCTACTGTAAGTGACAGTGGCATAGGAGGAAAAAAAAACTATAAAGCAATCTACTCTGGGACAAATATACATCTTGTGTATTTTATTTATTTATTTATTTATTTTGTTAATGGTGGTGCTTAAACGGTTTAAATTGCCATGAAAACATTAAAGATGTCCCGAACTGTGAATAGTTTGCATTGAAAAACTAGTGTTCGCGTTCCCCCTCTCAGGCGAACACATGGGGCTTGATTTACTAACCGGCGCAAAGCCGGTTAGTGTGCCCCAAGTGTTAGTGTGCACAAACCACAGCGTTAGGTGGTTTGCCCCCACACATTTGGAACAATCCCGCTCACTGCGCGCGCAGCGTGGGTAATAGTGCGCGCTGCTGGCCCTTAAAAGTCACACCCGGTGCGACGAAAATGGTGCATTGGGTGCCTGTTAAGCAGCGCTATGATGCGCCACTTTGGGGGCATCCGATGCGCCATTTTCGTCGCACTGGGTGTCACTTTTAAGGGCCAGCGGGTGCAACGTTATCGTCGCACCGCGCACTAATAACGGTGCACCCACACTGCGCGCGCAGTGCACGGGGCTGCGTGCAAAGTAGATTTGCGCACACTAGCGGCCAAAAAGGGCTTTTCACACCGGCGCTAACACTTAGCGCCGGTTAGTGAATCAAGCCCTTGGTGTGTTCGACCCGCCCCCTATGCATTATAATGGAGCCAAACTATGACCCCTCACCTCAGAGTCAGCAGACAAATGGCAGCCAATCAGCTATCCCTCCTACCTGGATGCCCCCCCTCTCCTCCCACCTATCACAAAGCCAGCGCAGCAGTTATTTTGCAGTCTTTGTTTGGCTTCTGTGCTAGGCAGATCAGGAAGAGTGTGCAACAGATAGGGAAAGCGTTAGTTAGGCCTGTGTTCTGTGTCCCCAGTGGAGTTTTTTGCTGCTACAATACCAATTCACCAATCACCATCTACATAACCCCAGAGACCTTCTAAAGGCTTTGTTTTGAACTTGTGATATTGATGTTAACTGTGTCCACACAGTGCACTTTAGCTGTTGCAGACAGGTGCAGTCAGTGCGGAGTGCTACAGTAGTTCACCTTATTGAGGGCTGTTTTTCTTTTTCTTGCTATTGTTATATTGCAATCCTGTGTTTCCAGTGCACACGTTAGCTGTTGGAGACAGGTCTGCTGGTCCTAGGAGTGCACCAACCATAACCCAATAATCCTTCACCACCACTACTGGCATCTAATATCCACTACTGCCCCCTGTATAAGGCCTCAGTGCAGAATCAGTGTTTTTTTGGTCACATAACTATTATAGAACTACCTCAGCCCGACCGTAGTGGCTGGAAAACCGCTATCGCCTGCACTCCCACGAACGTACACACAAGCACGGTGGCCACTACACACCACTACACAAAGATTGATTGCCGCAGAGAGGACTAACATTTATGTCCTGGAGGTGTCAACTAGTAAAAACAATGATTTGCACACCTGGGCCCATATGCAATTCATTTTTTTCACCTGAATTTTCTCCTAGGTGATATTTTTAAAGTTGTTAATAAAATGCTTTTTAAGCTATCAGCAAGCAAGAAAATACTCAAAATAATTTTAATAGTACTTTTTCAATTACTTGTTTGTACTTTTTTTAGTTGAAAAGTTCTGGAAAGTTATTTTAAATAGAAGATGAAAATTTATCTCCTAGGAAAAAACTGGTGAAAAAGTGAATTGCATATGGCCCCTGATGTTATATATTTAAAGCTCTTTGCGGTTGTTTGCGGTGTGTTAAATGGAACGTTTTGTCTGTCAGTGTGAACCGAGCCTAACCCTTACATTACCTTATCGCTGTGTACGCACGCCAGACGTTTTTAAAGCACTTAATTCCACAAATTTAGGAATGTACTGAGATTTCTGCCTTTTAGAGATTAAAATATGACTCTACATCGACTACGTACTTCTTGGTGGAACGTTTGCCATAGATGCCCCTCCAGCATGCCACTGTCCAGATGTTAGGCCCCTTGAAACAACTTTTCCACCACTTTGGTGGCCAGGAAGAGTCTCTATAGGTTTTAAAATTTGCCTGCCCATTGAAGTCTAGGGCGGTTTACTAGATTCACCTGTTCGGGAACATTTGCAGAAAATTTGCGAACCGAAAATTTCATGTTTGCTACATCACTAGAGAACGTGAGAATTAAAGGAAAACTTCTCTGATATATTTAAAAGTTGGCAATGGCAAATAAAGTGTTATATTAATCTAGAAAAAAATGTGGTAAATGTATGTTGTTTTTTTTTAGTTTTTTTGTTATCTGATTTTTTCAAGGCAATAGTCTCTCATTGGTACTGGCTAGCTATACATCAAACCCAATGTTTGGCTTGGTATATGTTGAAATGCACGTTAACTTAAAGGAATACTATCGATACCCAAGTGTTCTAAAATGACAATGTACAAATAATGTCTAAGTAGCTGTGTAAACATTTTCCTACTTTTCATGTTAAATATCAGAGGCAAAAGCTGTAATTTATTGAGGGTAGGATTTAGCTATATTGGGACAAATCAATTTCAGAAGGGGTGTCTGCTTCAATGCACAGCCAGAGTTGCATATCAGACTGCAGAAAGCAAATATCAAACATATCAAATTCTGAAAGCAAAAACAGTATGAAAAAGCTGTGACAATTAGTTACATTTCCTCTGCTCTCTTCAGACACTTCAGTCAGAAACAGAGCTCCCAACAGCTGCAGCTCCTGTGTCCTGTCTCTCTCTGTCACACACAGAGCTACACATAGAGTTAACTGATCAAGTGTGATGGGAATTTCCCCTCTCCTCATGGCTCAGTCAGCAGTTTTGGCGTCAGTAAACTTTGAATGTATTTTGCTAACAGTAAACAAAGAAGTTGCTACTAAAATGTATACACCAGTACTTAGCAGCACTTCCCAAACAATTCCTGTGTCAATTGAAAAAAATATGTGAATTGATAGTATTCCTTTAAGATTGTAGAAAACAGTATCTTAGTAGCCATGGAGAGGTCAGGATACCGGAAAGGTCTCAAATACCTATCCAATTACTCAGAGATCTCCTGGGAGAACAGGGCACCATAGAAATGTAAGCATGTAAGACGGGTAAATCGCAAGCTGTATACAAAAGAAAACCTATTTGATTTAATGGAAGATAATTAGGGCCATAAGAACTTCTCGAGCCCCCACCTTTCTCCTCCCTTATACGGTTCTTTCTTTTCTATCCATTTTTTTTTCCAATAATTGTCTGGTATATTCTATTGCAAACTATGATTCGAGTATATTGTAATAATCAAAAAAAAACAGCGCTTACAATATACTGTTTATCTTTATGGAAGAGGGGCAACTCCTATTTTCAAATTAGCTGCTGTTTGAATTTTACTTTTTACTGGCGGAACACTGATGCTTGCATTAAACTATGATTTGAGGCCATCCCCAATAGAGATGTCGCGAACATAGAATTTTTTGTTCGCAAACTTCCGAAAATGTTCTGATGAATCTCCATAGACTTCAATCGACAGGCACATTTTTAAAGAGACACTGAAGCGAAAAAAAAATAAGATATAATGAATTGGTTGTGTACTATGAATAATTACTAGAAGATTAGCAGCAAAGAAAATATTCTCATACTTTTATTTTCAGGTATACAGTGTTTTTTCTAACATTGCATCATTCTATAATATGTGCAGATTACACAACACTCAGCATTCAAAATGATTCTTTCAGAGCAGTCTGTGAAGTAATGACCTCTCCTCTAGCAGAGAAAAAGTAAACAGTTCACTTACAGTTGAGATAATAAAAGTCAGATAACAGCCCTCTCCATGACTAACTTAGTCAGAGAGCTTAATGGCTTGTTTGCATAGAGATAACAACTGGAGTTTCTCAACTCTTCCTGTACTGGAAACAATTAGACTGATGTATCTGATCTTAATGTTTTATTTCTTAGCTGTACTACACATACAAATCATAATATCATAATTTTTTTTTCGCTTCAGTGTCTCTTTAAACCTACAAAGACTGTTTCAGGTCACAAAAGTGATGGAAAAGTTGTTTCAAGGGGTCTAACACCTAGACAGGGGCATCCATGCCAAAAGTCCCACCAAAAATTACGGAGTTGACGTAAAGTTGGATTTTAATCTCTAAAGGGCAGGAATCACATTATGCACAGCTCTGGGTGTCAGTAGGTTGTGGAGTATCTCACACAGAGAAATGCAATAGTACTATCAGAATACAGTGAAATCATAATGCACTGGAGTGGTTCTGTGCCTGCAACTTAACCACTTAACGACCAGCTAACACCCATAGGCATCAGCAGGTCTTAAGTGGGTTACCATGGAAATGGCCGCTCGATTGAGCGGCCTTTCCATGTCAGTTCACGGAAGGTGTCTCCGTGAACAGCCGGAGAGCTCGCCAGCAATATGTAAACACGCTGTTTACATCATATGGCGCTGCTGCGCAGCAGCGCCGTAAGGCAGATCGGCGATCCCCGGCCTCTGATTGGCCGGGGATTGCCGGCATATGATAGGCTGAAGCCTATCCTACAATGAGCAGGACGGATATCCGTCCTGCGCCGCTCACAGGGGGAGGGAGAGGGAGGGAGAGGGACGGAGCGCCGAAAACGCTGCGGAGGGGGGCTTTGAAGAGCCCCCCCCGCAAAGCGCAGCAAGCCGGCGGTGATCAGACCCCCCCCCCAGGAGGACATCCCCCTAGTGGGGAAAAAAGGAGGTAAGTCTGATCGCCCTGGCTCTATCCTGATCTGTGCTGCGGGCTGGAGAGTCCACGCAGCACAGATCAGGCAAACCACCCCTGGTCCTGAGGCTACAGCAGTAGTGTGCATACAGCAGGTGGCAACACAAGAGCGTTGTAATGAAGCTTGCCTAAATTGGTTGGGCTTTACTACTCCATGCTGGAATAGCTGAGATTTTTGCAAAAAAAAGACAGACTACACCCTTTCACAAAGGGAACAATGTGGGAGAAAGGGTTTATTTCAAATCATCCAGTCTCCCAGAGGTCACTCTGTTTTCAGAAGATGACAAGTATATTCCAATGTGTTCTATCAACCCTCAACCTCCACTGGTGATTTTGCATTTGATGGTTGCTTTTTTTTCTTGCATATCCTGTTTTTTAGAGTTTCCTACATTTTTAGTGGTCTAAGAATAACATATTTATCCACATGAAAAAAAGTATTTTCTATTCTGTTTCCAAATCACGTCGATGTATAAACTAGCTGCTATCTTTACAGATCAGGAAAAACCATTGCATCCCTAGAAAATTGGAAGAATATATTGGATGGAACTTTGCAATAAAACGGTAGGAGATCCTGCTCAGAACTGCTCTTCCGGGAACCGTAAGACGAGAGCAGGAGATGATATCATGGCCAAAATTGGCATTGGGAATAAATGGAAAAGGTAGCGGTGCATAACAAGTGCAATGTCATATGACAACACATTTAGACTCTCCGGTGTTAATGAAATGCCGGGGCTGAGCCGCTGGATAGTATTTTCATAGGAAGACCATAGATCATATTAGAGAGATGAGAAATCTGATACGTTTGAATGATACAGTAGAGGAGCAGCCGTTAATCATTCACTCTGCTGGATGTTAATAGAGTCCATTTGATCGATAGAGCCCTCACTTTCTCCCTGTACTGGAGAATCACAAGAAGCCCCCCTTCTGATAAACATAGATACATCTTACCGCGCTTCCACATCATTTGCTGTACCGCTCAGACCCGTAGCGGGGAAGATTTAAGAGGGCCTGATGCAAAGGAAGGAGATAGCAAAGCGTGGGGCTCATGTTGGAACTGATATCGCTGTGTCCCATATGTCATTGTGGTTAAACCATCTGTAACCTCTACAACAGTGCTTCCTATGGGGTTGAACCATGTGTACCCTCTGCAGGAAGCAGGAAGTAGAGGAGCTTGCAGCAAATAGACTATTTGGGCACCCCATAGACACTAATGCAAAAATATTGGCTATTGGGTGGCGTGGGCACCAAAAAAATAAATTTGGGCACCCAATAAACAGCCCGTCCAAATAAGATTTTTTTTTTTGAGAGTTATTGGTTTTAAAATTATCATTTTGAAATGTGTTTTGAGAATTATCTTTTTGTAAATTATCGTTTTGAAATGTATTATTTTAGAAATGTATCATTTTTTCGAATTTACATTATTTGCGGCGGAGGAAGGGGATTTTAAGGTTAGGCACAAGAAAGGGTGTTTTAGGGTTAGTTGTCAGGAAAAGGGGGTCTAAGGGTTAGGCACCAGGAAGGGGCATCTAAAGGGTAGACGTCAGGAAGGGATGTCTTAGGGATAGAGGTCAGGAAGGGGGGGGGGGGGTTAGGGTTAGGCATCAGGAAGGAGGGTCTTAGGGTTAGGCGTCAGGAAAGGTGGTTTTAGGGTTATGCATCAGGAAGGGGAGTTTTAGGGTTAGGCATCAGGAAGGTGGGTCTTAGAGGTAAATGTCAGGAAGGTGGGTCTTACGGTTACACAGCAGGAAGGAGGGTCTTAGGGCTAGGCATCGGGAAGGGGGGTTTTAGGGTTAGACGTGTGCCATGTTCATTTAGCGTGCAAAATACAATGGTATCTATCATTTACACTTATTTCAGATTCACCTCACCCCCTTCTAATACCATTATTTTATTATATTTTTTAGTCTAGTTTTTTATTAGTCTAATGGTGGCCATACATGGTACAATTTTTTCATCCAATCTTACCATTTCTATGTAATATAAGGGAACTGCCTAAATTATCCTTTCAATATATTCACTTAATTTACTCTTATGCTACATAGAAATGGTAAGATTGGATGAAAAAATTGTACCATGTATGGCCACCTTAACAGAGATATTCATTAAAAAAAAACATTGTTATACATGATTTTTAGACATTTCAGCTTCACCCCGTGCCCTTTTAATACCGTTACTTTAACATATTTAATATTATAATGGTATAAATTGCTGATTAACTGCTCTACCTCAAGGACCTTTACACTGTCTAATGGAGTGCGACAGGGATGCCCCCTATCACCCGGACTCTTTAACCTCTGCCTTGAACCTTTGATTCGCTCTATTCAGAATGATGCAAAAATAAAGGGAGTAACTATACAAGGCGACGAAATAAAGACATTGGCTTATGCAGACGACCTCCTGCTGATACTAAGAGACCCGGGGAAATCTTTATATAGATGTGAAAAAATCCTTAGCAGTTTTGGATCATGTTCAAATTTTAAGATAAATATAAATAAATCAATAATTTTAGATCTTGGCTGCACACAAGCAACAAGAATACGGATACAGAAATATAATAAATTTACTTGGGCTAAGGTAATTAAATATTTGGGGGTAAAACTTTGTTGGGATGTAAAAAAGTTATATGATAACTATAAAAATGTGGTGGAAGAGAGCAAAAGAAAACTTAGAGGATGGGATCGTCCTTACTTCAACCCGTTAGGCAGAATCTCAATAATAAAGATGTGCATCTTACCAAGAATTTTGTTTATTATGCAGTGTGTTCCGATTGCCCTCCACAGCATATGGTTCAGGGGGTGGAATAGACTTTTCCAGGATTTTATCTGGGCCAGAGGGGGGGGGGGGGGGGGGAGATGGCGGCTCCAGACATTTTAGCATATTACAATAGTATACATTTAACAAGAGTTATTGACCGGAAATTGGAACATACATTAGGAACAGGTAAAAAATTATGGACAAAGATAGACAAAGAAGAGATAGATCTGGATCAGTTATTTGCTTGGCATCTTACTCATGTGCATAAATTATGGAGGACGTCATCTCACCCCTTAATAAAACCCACACTGGGAAGTCTGTATATTCAAATGAAAAAATGGCAGACGGGGGGAGGCATTTCACCCATCACGTCATTAAATCATAATCCAGGGTTCCCACCCGCGTCTTCGGCATCATGGTTTTCCCAAAATGGACAGAATAGGGATACACGCCTAATACATATTTTTGGAGATAAAGATCTGGGGATCGCTGGATTAATATAGGAAATACGAGTAAATCCTACCTGGTGGGCTATTCAGGTGAAAAGCTATATGGAAAAAAATGGGCCCATTAGAAAAGTGGTAAATCTGTTTGAAAAATGTCTCCTTCTTAATAAAAGACCACCTAAAATATTGTCTTCACTATATGACTGCTTAAAAATCACTAATCAATCTGATTTCCCGCCCTATTGTAAAAAATGGGATCTTAACTTAAAAACTTCTTTGAGAGAAAAATGGACAAGAATTTGGTCCGCTGTGTGGACAAACTATGATTTAGACATACAGTGGATGCAATTTAAGGTGGTAGCCAGGTGGTATTTAACGCCAGAACGGTTGGGTAAATTTAGATCGGGGATGAGCGGTGACTGTTGGAGATGCGGGCAGTTAGGGGGGTCAGAAATACATATGTGGTGGAACTGCCCGTCGGTCTCACCTTTATGGGGAAAATTAATGGATCTTGGAAAACAAGTGATAGACCCTAATTTCAACTTGTCAGTAACAAATGCAATTTTCGGGATAACAGAACAGAAGGAAAGTAGAGAGTGTACCTTCCTTAAAGAGGTGGGCACTATTTACTTGAGGAAACTAATTGCCAAAAATTGGAAGAGCTTAGATCATACCTATTTTTCAGACTGGGTTAGGGAAATGGACATTGCCTATGACAGATTAGAGATCTCTGGCTCTGAAGTGAATCTAACTCAATATAAAACATTTAGAGAGGTTTGGACTAATATAAAGGAATATTTATCTCTCACGGATATATAATAAAGGCATTAATAAGTGTTCTCGGGGGCCACCCATTATGGTTTATCCCCAATAAAGATCATATTGCCCCACCATTAAATGGAAATGAAAGGATTTATGGGAAAATTGGAGCATCATTCTTGCTACCCAGCCTGTAAGTAAGAGAATGTGAGGTGTTTGTTGGGTGGGGTATGACTGTCGTGGGGGGTGTGGGGCTGAGGGGGGAGAAAGGGGTGATCCTAGGGTTAGTTGCACAGGTACCGTATTAGACACTATAATTGTGTAGTGTTGACTTTTTGGCATTAGTAATAGTTTTTAATGGTGGGCAGTATTGGCATGTAGTTTGATTTTTCCTGTTTTCACTTTTTTCTTTTTTTTCAAGCAATGATGCAAACCGTGCCTGACTTAAGATAAATACCTTAAACGAATCAGGATACACCCCAGTGGGAGGGCTGAGCTTGAAAAATAGAAACAAAAAAAAAAAGAAAAAAAAATATTATAATGGAGATAAAGTTGGAGGAGTGATAAAACACATTGTTATAAATGATATTTTGAATTTTCAGCTTTCCCCCAGGCTCTTTTTTTCATGCGGCCTTATGTAACTTACTTCCCTCTGCAACAATGCTTCCAAAGTGTCCTCAAGTCTCACCAAGAGTTGATTTAAAGTGGTATTGAACCCCATATTAACCATCCTGGCAGTATGGACGAGCTCAGCTCGTCCATTACCGCCGGAGGCTGCCGCTCAGGCCCTGCTGGGCCGATTTTCCTCAAATAAAAAGCAGCACACGCAGCCGGCACTTTGCCAGCCGCGTGTGCTACCTGATCGCCGCCGCAGCGCGGTGATCCGCCGCGTGCAGCGGCGAAAGAGGGTCCCCCAGCCGTCGGAGCCCAGCGCAGCCGGAACAAATAGTTCCGGCCAGCGCTAAGGGCTGGATCGGAGGCGGCTGATGTCAGGACGTCGGCCATGACGTCACTCCGCTCGTCACCATGGTGACGAGGCAAGCAAAACAAGGAAGGCTGCTCATTGCAGCCTTCCTTGTTAATTCTGATCGCCGGAGGCAATAGGAATTACGCTTCAGGAGCGCCCTCTAGTGGGCTTTCCTGCAGCCAACTTACAGTTGGCTGCATGTAATAGTTTTTTTTTTATTAAAAAAAAACCCTCCCGCAGCCGCCCTGGCGATCTTAACCTCCCTGGCGGTAAGCCCGAGCTGAGCTCGGGCTATGCCGCGCAGGGGGAGATCTCAGCCCCTGGTGGGGCGATTTTCATTCTGTAAATTGCTGTGCGCGCAGCCAGCACTTTGCTAGCCGCGCGCACAGCTTGATCGCCGCCGCTCTGCGGCGATCGGCCGCACGCAGCGGCTGAAGAGGGCCCCCCCCTGCCAGAGCCCTGCGCTGCCCGGATCAATGAGTTCCGGGCAGCGCTATGGGCTGGATCGGGTGTGCCTGACGTCAGGACGTCGGCTGACGTCCATGACGTCATCCCGATCGTCGCCATGGCGACAGGAGAAGCCAAACAGGGGAACGCGTTATATACGCGTTCCCCTGTTTGCTATAGATGCCGGCGACGATCGGACTAGAGGGCCACATGCGCCCTCTAGTGGTGTTTCATGTAGCTACCACTCTGGTAGCTTTACATGAAACATTAAAAAAAAATAAAAAAAAATTGGAATTCTGCAATTTTTGCAAAAAAAATTAACCGCCAAGGAGGTTAATAGAACGCCAGGGTGGTTAACTGAAAAAAATAGAAATTGCCCAATAACAAATTACTTATTTAGCATACCTACCTTGTTGTTTTTAGCGTTCACTATCAGATTTAAAAATGTGATATGAATAAAAAATAAAAAATAAAAAATTCTGATGGTTTCCACCTTTACTGTTTTCTGTGATGTCAAAAGTGACATCCCTTCTGCCCTTTTCATTTTTAACCCAGACCAGAGTTAATTTTCGCTCCCTACTCCCACAGCCTACTATCCCTCTCATCACCTAAACACCAGTTTACATCACTGTGTAAACGCTTCAAAGGGTTGGACTCAATTACTTTCTGGTCAAAATTTCTTGAAATTTCGCATTATTAGTTGGAGTATTATTGTGTCAACTTTGTCCTCAGCACTAACGGTAACCAGGTCCAGAATAATGTGTGTTAAATCGCAATGAATAGAGCAGAATGCAATAATGCAACCACTTAAAGAGACACTGAAGCAAAAAAAAGAAAATATGATATAATGAATTGGTTGTGTGGTACAGATAAGATATAAAGCATTAGGAGCAGAGACATAAGTCTAATATTTGTTTCCAGTACAGGAAGAGTTAAGAAACTCCACTTGTTATCTATGCAAATAGCCATTGAGCTCCACCACTTTGAAAGTCACAGAGAGCTCTGGCTTCTGATTAGGTTATCTCAGCTGTATTGTGTTTTTCTTTTGCAGAGAACAGTTCAGGAGTCAGGACAGGTCAAAAGTCCACAGCCTGCTCTGTAAAAACATTTAGAATGCTGGGAAATGTGTAAACTGCGAATATTAGAGAATGATGCAATGTTATAAAAAAAAAAGCTGTATAACTGAAAATAAAAATATGAGATTTTTTTTTGCTACCAATGTTCTAGTAATTACCCCTACTACACAACCAATTCATGATATCATCATTGTATTTTCGCTTCAGTTTCTCTTTAAGCTTGGACGAGTATTCTCACATACAACTTCGCCTTAAGTTGCCAGGCTAATGGGGCCTCCAGCGGGACCATAGAGGGGACCCAGAAAGCTGAAGAATGGACCCAGAAGACACTGAAGGGTTAGACCACGCGGGCTATGGAGGAAGCCCCAGGTAAGTCCAGATTTTTTTTTCATTTTTAAGGGTCCCTTTAAGTTTTTCTGCGGGGAAACATGATTTGTAGTTACGCACTTCTGCGATAGTTATCCAGCGCATTGAATTGCTGAAAGAGAGGCCGAGGACACCGAGAGATGGGACAAAAAATTAGCTTTCCAGTACAAAAATTGCTACAGGGCCGTTTTTACCATAAGGCAGTATAGGCACATGCCTACAGGCGCCTGATGATGGAGGGGCGGCACACTCCCCTCTCCACTCCCTCCCTCCCTCCTTCCCTATGCAGAGTCCTGATGAGAGTGTAAATGAGAGGTCACTCACCCTTCTCTCTGCATGCCACTGACGAGATCTCGCTTCAGTCAGGGGCACCACTAGCTACTTAATACTTGGGAGCAGCTGTAGCTGCTTAACCACTTAAAGAATGGGCCATTTTCTGGTGATCTGTGCTGTGTGTGCTCTCCAGCCCACAGCACAGATCACATTGCAGCCAGTGCGACCAGACTTTCCCCCCCTTTTTCCTCACTAGGGGGATGTCCTGCTGGGGGAGTCTGATCGCCACCGGCTATCTGCGTGTGGCGGGGGGGCCTCGAAGCCCCCCTCCACAGCGATTTCCGCCCTCCCTCTCCTTCCCTCCCTTTCCTTCTCGCTGTGGGTGGCACAGGACGGCGATCCATCCTGCACCACCTCTGATAGGCTTCAGCCGGCGATCCCCGGCCAATCAGAGGCCGGGGATCGCCAATCTCCTTTACGGCGCTGCTGCATAGGATGTAAACACAGGGGATTTCTTCCCCGCGTGTTTACATTTTGCCTGCGAGCCGCGATCGGAGGCTCGCAGGCTGTTCATGGAGACACCCTCCGTGAACTGACATGGATGGCCGTTTCCATGGACAACTACAAACGACCAGGCGTCACCTATCGGCGTTAGCTGGTCGTTATGTGGTTAATGCTGAGGGTACTTCTGGATACCTAATGCTAAGGGGCACCTGTAGCTACCTATGACAGGCAAGGGAGGTAAGGGAGAAGTGACAGCTGGGACACTTGCAGTGTGGTGGGGCAGGGGATTGTAGGTTCATAGAGGGCAGAGTCCAGGACAGGAAATCTGTGTCTATAGGCTCCTGTGAGGTAAATCCGGGTCTAAATTGCTATATTGTTTATAAGGAGGAGTGTACCCCATGTTCTCTTGCCCAGGGCCGGCGCTACCATTAAGGCAAAGGAGGCAGCTGCCCCAGGGCCCCAGAGCTTGTAGGGTCCCCCAGTGGCTACAAGAGGAAAAAAAAAATTTCAAATCGGCCTTATAGTTTTTGAGAAAATCGATTTTAAAGTTTCAAAGGAAAAAAAAATACACATTTAAAAACCTGCCGACTTTAATGGTTAATAGCAAATCCACCTTAAATGCTAGAAACCCTAAAGTTGCAGGATATGTTAAGGAGATCATTAGGAATAAGAGGAAGAAACAATTTTTCAAAAAGACCTTATAGTTTTTGAGAAAATCGATTTTAAATTTCCGAAGGAAAAAAGTATACTTTTAAATGCGGTAAATGTCACTTTTAGTAGCAAACCTAACGGTAGTGTAATTTTACATGCATCAAACGAAAGCGCAATACATTTCCTGACGGGGTTTCCAGGGTGTCTATACGCAGCCGCAGTGCTTTGGCCAGGGATCGCTATACAGCCGCAATATGGCTGTATGAAGATCCCTGGCATTTTTTTCTATTTTCCCAATTTTTTTTTATGTTTAGAGTGTGGGAATTAAAAAAAAAAAAAAATGATGTGGGGTCCCCCCTCCTGAAACTTTTTAACCCCTTGTCCCCCATGCAGGCTGGGATAGCCAGAATGTGGAGCTCCGACCGATTGGGACTTCACACCCTGTTATACCAGCTGCAAAAAAGGTCCCCTAATGCCGATTTTTGTTACGTGGTATATGTTGGGGGGCCCCCAGGTTTATTTTGCGCTGGGGCCCCATTGTTGCTTAAACCGGCCCTGCTCTTGCAGCAAATTAGACTCTCTCTCACCTTCATAGCCCAGACTTCATCTGTAAAACGAGCCCTGGAAATAGAGTCTTCTTTAATCCCGTTTTCACTGTGCGGAGAATAATGCTGTACATATAGCATTTCAGTCTGACAAGAATGCCAGGTTTTAATTAAAATCCACAGGCAAGCTAGATGAAAAATGACAGCTCCTTGCACATTTTCACATTTTTAGAACAGTAAAAGAATGATAGAAATTAAACACATAAAAGTCGGATATTGTTCATTGGGTTCCGTGATTTATACTAAATTCTGCGACGACGTAATAACTTTGCCCTAAACTTCTCTCAATTGCTGTGTAGTTAGCCTTGATCGGATAAGTCCCCCGTTTGATTAAAGCGAACACTAAAGTCAAATAAAGAAATCCCACCGCTTCACCGCTAAGTGGCTGTAAGAATTTTTTTGAACCCCACCTTTTACAATGACATTGTTTTAACTCCAAGTTCAAGTGACATTTTTATTCTTAATGTATATGTTTTAAAATGTACCCAAAGCAAAGCCTAACAAAACAATTATACACTTACCTAGGAAGATGGAAGCCTCTTAATCCTCCAGAGGGTTCTTGTTCTTGTGTCCTACTTGTCCCCATTGTTGCCGTGGGTGGACCCCCAGGACACATTTGACAAGACAAAAAATGGGAGGAGGCACTAAAATATAATATGCAATGGGTAATGAAACAGTCTTACCTCAGGTAGGAGGATTAATGATAATAGTTTTATTGGATACAATAAAAGACAATGCGTTTTGCGGGACCTGCCAGCTTCCTCAGATCTACAGTTAAAGCTGAACTGAAAGAAAAACAAATAAAGAGTTTCACTTACGTGGGGCTTCTGCCAGCCCCTTGCAGCCTTCCTGTCCTGTGGCGGTCCGATCCTCCATTCTCCCGCCGCAAGCTAGTTTCGTTACTGTCGTACCTTCGACTTGTAAGTCAATGGCAACTGCGCCTGTGTGCCCCGAGCTATTAGCGTAGGATGCTATTGCGGGCGGGAACGTGAAGAAAGATACGTGTGGATCGGGGTGCACATGCGCAGTTGCCGTCGACTTGCAAGTCGAAGGCATGACACAGCACTAACCAAACTAGCTGGCAGTGGGAGAAAGGAGCATCATGGAGGACCGGCGCAGAACAGGAAGGCTGCAAGGGGCTGGCAGAAGCCCCAGGTAAGTGAAACTCTTTTTTTTTCCCCTTTCAGTTCGATTGAAGTGTCTGTGCATGCAGCCACCTGCACAGACTGGGAGCACCTATGGGGCGAGCCATAAGTGCTCCCAGTCCTTGCGCGCAGTTGCATAAGGCACTGCTCTGTAGACCTGAGAAAATAGGCAGGTCCCGAAAAATGTGTTGTCTTTTCTGACTGGCTGCCTGTGATCTCCTAACAAGACAATAGGAGTAGAAAGGCATATAATAGAAGAGATGACTAGAAGAACAGAGAAGAAGACTGAAGAATATCAGGGGCATAACTGGGGGGAGCAGCAGGGGTGCCCAGAGGTGGTGGTGGTGTGGCAACTACTAACTACTAACTGTGAGAAAACGCGGAAAATCTGACGTGGGTGCTCAGAACAAGGCGGCTGATTCTGCATCCAACGCAGCGGTTTGCACGCGTAGGCCTACATCTGCCAGTATGACTGAACGCGGAGAAACTGCCGCATGCCCTGATAGCGGTGCGGCTGGTTCCGCGTCCAGCGCGGCGGGTGGTACGCAACACATGTCTGGTGTGGCTGGGACTGATAGTCCACACAGGTTCAGAAGGACGCGCACGCGCGCTGAGAGGCAGAACTTTTATGACAGCCAGAAGGGAGTCAGCTGACCAAGCCGGTCAGCTGACGATTCAACCAGTTCCCATTGGTCCAGCACTTAGGGGAGGCGCTGGAGAGCGCTGTGCTATATATACCGGGTGCTGGTCATTCGCTGGTTGTCTGCCGTTGCGATCACTACGTGGGTGGAAGCACTCAGACCTTATTGTCAGAATCTGTGTTATCTTTCTGTTATACTTCAGACTAGTTCCAGGGTGTTGATGATCAAGGACCTCACCCAAGATTAGGGACTTGTGTTACCATTCTGTTATACTTCAGACTAGTTCCAGGGTGTTGATGATCAAGGACCTCACACCCAAGATTAGGGACTTGTGTTATCATTCTGTTATATGTCAGACTAGTTCCAGGGTGTTGATGATCACGGAGCTCACACCCAAGACTAGGCATTGTTTATTATCTGTTATGACTTACTGCTTTCCTGACCACTCTTCTGTTCACTGATTCGGTACTTCGCTATATCTGATACTCTGTTGCCAAACCCTGCTTGCCTTCGGATTTCTGAATCAGCCTCCTGTCTTTGTACTTTGTATGTTCGTGTGTTGCCAACCTGGCTTGTCCGACCTTGAGAGCTATCTCCTCAGTTAAGAGATAGTTCACAGATCAGTCAGTGACATCCCCCTATTGGTGTCACTCACGCTCTGGTCCTTTCCTCTCCCAGTCTGACTCCTCCCTGCGGGAGATTCTCAGGCTGCTGAAAGGTACTCATTCTCTAGTGCAGTATTCCTTACTGCCTTTGTACCTGTCCTCCTGATATTGTTCTCAAAGTATTACTGTTGCACCAAACACTCATATCTCTCAGGTGTCCAGAGGTTAGTAATGTATCTGATTATCGGTGATACTGCAGATCATCAATAATCAGGTATATATCTGTATTTTTGGTGATACTGCAGTTTACCAATAATCAGACCCTTTCTGTGTTACACCGATCGTTACACTAACCTTTCCTTTCCCTGATACTCCAGATCAGGTGTTTTTGTGACTACACATGTTATGGGTGTAAAGATCATGATGGCCACACTTGTCTTATGAGCCTTGTGAGATGGGCCCCGAGGCCGTGAGATTCACAAGGGGTTGGCAAGGGAAAGAGTGTAAACATAAACCCTTTGGGGACCAGCTGCCTAACCCCCCTTAAGGACTAGAGCATTTTACTTGTGGGGGGCGAGTTTCGGGGGTCAGGCAGCCGGATCCGCAGTATTGTTAGGTAGGCATTAGTGTCCCCAGTGTAGGCAGGTGTCCCCCGTATTGCCAGCAGCCGCTCCAGCGATGAGCAGCTCTAGCCCTCTCCACTCTGGCCAGCATCCTCGCTCGCACTGCCGTTAAGGTCCAGGTTGCAGCTTGATGATGACATCAAGCCGGGACCCGACACTTATGTCAGAGTGAGCGGGGTTGTCGGCCAGAGCGGAGGGGAGCGATGATCGCTGGGGGAACGTCAGGAAGGTGAGTGGATCCTCTTCTTCCCCTCCTTCAGCCGCTGCTGTAATAGTGATCACTACGATCCGCTGATTGTAGTGATCACGTGATCAGGAGCCAATCGCGATGACTCCTGATCAGTGCTGTTCGGACACCCCTTTTCAAAATCCGGATCAGATTCCAAATGCCATGTGAAATGTGCCAAGTGACAGTAAGACAGCAGAGGAGAAGACACTAGTGCACACTAACTGTCACACTGCCACTGCTCACAGCACAGCAGTTCTGTAGAAAGCTAACACAGTAGTACTACTACTCTAACAAGTTAACAACTACTAGCACACTGACTGCAGTAATCCCTAACCTAACCTATACCTAAGGCTAATAGCTGGCCAGCAGGCAGCAGCTGGCCTGGTCTGTGCACAGCACACACACAGACACATAGCAGCTGCCTGCAGTACACACTTTGTCACGCAAATGACATCAAGCTAATTAATGATTTAACAATAGTGGAGTGATAGTGAAGGGGTTATTCACTGAACAGTTTTCAGTTTGCTAGGCCAGCAGCACTGGAGCACACACTCTGACTGTCATACAATGATATCAATCAAGCTAATTAATGATTTAACAATAGTGTAGTGATAGTAGTGAAGGGGTTAATCACCGAACAGCTTATCACTGTGTACAGCCCTTGGCCCAGCAGCACTGGAGCACACACTCTGACTGTCACACTATGACATCAATCAAGCTAATTAGTGTAGTGATAGTATTGAAGGGGTTAATCACTTAACAGTTTTAGGTTTATTACTGTGTACAGCCCTTGGTAGGCCAACAGCACTGGAGCATGTCTCTCAGTGAGCATTCAGCAAGCTAAGACGATATGTCTCATCATGACAGCCCTCCTTATTATACAGTGGGGCCTGGCCAGGGTTCCTTTCTGTGATTGGGTGCCAAGGTTTAGGCTGTGAGCCCTCTGATTGGCTCAATGAGGTCAGGTGGGGCTGGCCAGGGTTCCCCTCTGTGATTGGTTGCTAGGGCTTCTGCTGGGAGCCATCTGATTGGCTCCAGGACATCATCTCCTTAGTTACAGTATTTCGGATCCAGATATCCGCAACATGCGTGGATATCCGGGTTATACGGCCGAATATCCGCAGATAGCTATCCGGATTTGGGCCCAGGTATCCGGAATCCGAATCTGGTCGGATAGCGTAAAAAAGTCTGGATATCCGGAATCCGGATGAGCAGCCCTGCTCCTGATCAGTGAGGCGAGATGTCAGCTGTCATATGACAGCTTAATCTCCCCTCTCGGGTGCGCACAATCGCGTCGGGAGCGGAAGCAGCAGGTGGTGTAAATCGTAAATCCTACGCCGCATCAGAGTTAGACAGTCATAAGTGCAGAGTAGGATTTACTACCACCGGTCCCTAAAAGGTTAAAGGGCCCAATTAAGGTTTTGCTGGAGGGGGGCAGGATTTGTAGTTACGCTACTGAAGAGCAGGGATGATGATAATGAAGATGATGATGATGATGATAGAAACAGATAGAAGTATACAAATGTAAAGAAAAAAAGGATACAAAAGAGAGAAAGGTACTGATAAAAACCAAAGACTAGTACAAGTGAAAACAAGAAAAAACATTTTTTGAATGTATTAATTTCAATAAAATATGGACTACATACATTTTCACAATGCAATTTTCCCTCCAGAACGGCTTCTTCTAAATATAACTTGTTTCAAGTTACCTCATCTCCCTCTTACACCTGCCCTGTGCACAGAGTTCAGAACTTTTGGAAAAGCTTCTACGGCTGATTCAACTCCTGCAATAAATCTGCGGTGTGTCTACTTCCTGCTTTCATAGAAGCAGGACATATTGTTAACTTCCTGTGGTTACAAATGAACTGCTCTGCTATAGAAGAGGAGATTCCTGAGCGGACACAGCAGAGAGATTAAATTACACTTGTGATTAATCACAGATGAAGGGGGCATTAGACAGGCTAAACACTCTAAATACAAATGGTTGACCCCTCATAAATTTTTCTAGAAAATCGAGTCCTGTCCTCAGACAGTTCTCTCCCCCTCTTTCTGTTGCTCCTTGCTTACTGTGACTCACACAGACACACAATGCAAAGACTGGGCCTTGTTCTCATTGCGTTCCATTCGCGTGGCCGTTAGCAGTGGGCGCTTTTTTTTATTCCCGCGCTTGGCTGGGCGGTTCATTTTTGTGCTAAGCGGTTTTTTAAGCGTTTTTCCCGAGCGGTTTGGTAATTCACTTTCTGACGCAAGTCAGGAAGTGAACTCTTTGACCCGGAAAATAATAAATACACTGCATTTATTCTTAAACAAAATAAACCTGATTCTGATTCTTAAAAACGCAAACGCAAGCACTGCACAAAGCGATTTTGTAAGCGTTTTGCGTTTTTACTATACCTTCCATTGAGGTGGAATCGCCTCAAAAATTTTTCATGCAGCGCTTCTCTGAGCAGATCGGAAACAAACCACTTTAATGTGAACTTTGTCATAGAGAATCATTGCACAAACGTTCACTATACCAACAACAAACCAATCATTGCTTCCCATCTATCACAACCAACAAGAAAATCCAAATTTTGGTTCGACAAAAATCCAATCGGACGACTGTTTTTATAATCATTTGTAATCGATTGTGCACATCAACTGAGATTATTTACAACTAACCCGATCAGAATTTCTGATCACTCGAATGATTGTTCGCTAGAAATTGGACTGTTAGTGGCCACCTTAAGATACCACTGCAACCACATAGATCAGCAGGGCTGCCTGGCAACTGGTATTGTTTAAAAGGAAATAAATAAGGCAGCCTCCATATTTTTTCTCACTCCAGTTGTCCTTAAAGGGAACCTGAAGCGAGGAAAATTATTTAAAATAAACACATGACGTAGCTGCAAATGAATATTACATACTAACCTCATTCAATTTTACTTGGTAGCACGCCCAGGCTATGCATATGCATAGGTAGGATTTAGTTAGTGTTAGGCCCCTCCCATGGAGGATTGACTTCCTTGCAGTGGGAGGGACGAGTACTTAACAAGTTGCATGCAAGCCGTTACAGGAAACCAACATCCTCCAGTGGTAGACAGGTCATGTGTATGCTCATTGTGTATTTTATCCCATAAGTGGGGCTTGCACTCTTTTGCAGGTAGGCACTCATCTGTTTTTAAGTAGCGCTGTTCATTTCCTTGCTATGTACTAATTTAATTCATTTTTGGTCAGCCGCTCCCACTTAACAGCTTTGCTTTTGGTGTATATGCAGAGCCTCTGTTTGGGTTCAAGGTGCGTTTGCAGTCTCTGGGGGGGCTCAGCGCATCTCTGATCGGAGGTCATTCGGAGGCGGCCTGGTGATGCGCTGATCCCACTTTTTGCGTGACCTCATTGTCAGTTCCTCTCAGAAGCTCACCATTTTCTTCTTACAGTGATCCCTTCCAGTTCTGACAAGATTTTATCAGAACTGAAATATATCAGTTGCTGTCAGTTATATATCAGTAGCTGTCAGTTACAACTGAAAGTGCAAGGTACTTTCCACGTTTCCCTATGGCTCAAGTGGGTGATATTACAGTTTAACAGTGTGCTGACCAGGAAGCTGTTATGGGGTAATGGCCATTTTTAAGATGGAGGACGGAGAAATCTTTTGATTTAAGTCGACAAATGGGATGCAGGAGAGGAGAAAGAGATTGATGAGCAGACTACACAGGAGGTAAGTATGACCTGTGTATGATTATTCTGACTTTTTATTTTCAGTTCAGGTTCTCTTTAAGTGTCTGTCCATGCATCCTCATGCATTTTCTATAGCATGTTCCCAGTGTTTTCCCAGGAGCAGCTTTATACGCTGTCTGTATGCAGGATGCTCGGTGGTCCTGTCAGCGTGGCAAATTACTGTAAGGCTCTGAAGTATGCTGCTATTTGTCAGCCTGGCAAAGAATAATAAATGGAAAGTGTATGCAAGACTGGAAACAAAGAAGCAGCCAATATTTCCTATTTATTCATTATTACGTTTGATGGACAGACTCAAATGGGAGCTGAATTACGCTGTTTAGAAGCAGTATTTAAGGGAATCAAAGGCGCTGCGCTTATTTATGAACTTTTAATTCACCTCCCCCGCGTCCGATATTGCCAGTTAATTGGATCGCTATTCGAAATGATTATCCTTGCGCACACAACAAATTTATTTCAGATATTTCACGTTTCTGAACGTAAGCTGTTTGTGACATCGATTTTGCAGTGATGGGAGCATAAATTATGAGAGTCATCTTAGACGGGGGATATGGAAGACTAATGTACTGGTGATGATGTTTACAGACAGAGCCGGATCACTACCAGGGTAACCAGGGCAGGTGCCTAGGTCCTGCTGGGGGGTTCCTGGGGCTTGGTTGGCACCTTTTATCACTCTGACTCCCCTTTTCCTTGGCGAAAAACAAAGCCAGGTGAAAAGCTGCTATCTTGTCTAGGGGCCCCAGTTCAGCTTAATCTGTATATGTGTATTCCAAGGCGACCATAAGTTTAAGTCAAAATTTACCTTTGTTAGGGTTGGCATAGCCATAGAGGCATAAGGGGTAATTGCCCGAGGGCCCTAACCTCTGCAGGGGCACCACAATGCCAGACCCCGCCAAGTTGTCTCCCCCCACTGGTCCCCGGCGGCCCGCTCACATGTAGCAGCATTAGTCCCTCACCTGTCCCAGCGGGCCGTGACTGCACCATCCATGCACTCTTACCGACACTGTCTGCCTCTTCTCTTTGCGGCGTGTGTGTTCTCTCTGGACAGGAGAGAGAAGGGCAGACAGCCTAGCTGAAGAGTGCACAGACGGTGCAGCTGCTTCAAGGTGTGTATTTAAAGAGAGTCTGAAGCCTTAAAAATTACCTCTTTTTATTTCTGAATGCTCTTCAGCCTTAAAGGGAACCAGAGACAAACTACATTGAAAAAAAGGATAAGCTTTTATACATACCTGGGGCTTCCTCCAGCCCCATAAGCTTGGATCGCTCCCACGCCGCCGTCCTCCGCTGCCTCTATCACCAGTACCGGGTCCCGTCACTTCCGGCGGACGCGGCCAATTTTTTCGCATGAGCAGGGGCTCCCTCCGTATCCTTACGCATGCACCTGCGTAGTATGGAGGCGCATGTGTGAGTATATGGAGGGAGCCCCTGTGATGCGGAAAATTGGCCGCGTCCGCCGGCAGTGACGCACTACGCTTACGTCAACTGGCCCGACTGGCCGAAAGTACGGGACCTGGTACCGGCGGGTAGAGGAAGTGGAAGACGGTGGCGTGGGAGCGATCCAGGCTTATGTGGCTGGAGGAAGCCCCAGGTATGATTTGCCGCATCCCCACGGCCGTACGAGGTCTTTATCCCCCCCCGCCCCCCCGAAATCCTTCCTGGAGGAGGCAGAGCTTAATGCTGAAGTTCTGTCTCCAGTCCATTCAATCGTTGCCGATTCCCGCCTCTCCCCGCCCCTCTGAGGAGAGGCAGAGATCAGCGGTGATTGAATGGACTGGAGGCAGAGCTACAGAGCAAAGCTCTGCCTCCCCCAGACAGCAAAATCTGTGACTTTGAAAGTCGCAGAATTTTGCCCGGGGATTTGAGGGGGATAAAGACCTTGTAGGGCCGCAGGATGCGGCAAATCATCTTTGCTCTTAAGGCTGAAGAGCATTCTTTTTAAGACTCTCGTTAAGTCCCTGGCGGGCAGTACACGCTTCTGTTGGTTTAATTTCAGTTGCAGCCTGAATAGGAGCGCTGCCAATCTTTTCCCTGTTATTTAGAAATTGTGTAGACCATTTATGGCCTGCAGCCTCACTTTCATACTATGTTTTAACTGTTCGCTAGTGATTAGGTCTCTTCCATGAGGCCATGTCATCGCTGTGGAAGAGTATAGTACTAAACAATCTGTACGCAACCAGTTTTGAAAGCTAACGTCCTCCTTTGCTGCATCTGTTTTGAATGCAAGTTGTGTAATCTGCCCGTGTGTGGGCTCTGCACATCTATGAAGTTGGTCAACTAGGGTGCAATCTGTATTTGGAAGCGCTGCCATTACCTCCTGTTGTACAAAAATGTAAGTTTACTTGTGGCTAGCTACATTTATGTGCATCAGTTTGCATTCAATTTATTTAGATTAGGGTTTAGTGCATAGTTTTGCATCTTATTTGTATTTAAGGTGTGTATTTAAGTCCCTGGGGGGCTCTGCGCGTCTCTGTTGGTTTCATTTCAGTCGCAGGCTTATTAGGAGCGCTGTCAATCTTTTCACTGTTGTTTAGAGAGTATATCTTTGCCCACACTTTTTTGTACAAAAAGTAATTTGTCTGTGATTTTTCAGCCCCAGAGCACTCTGGGAAAGCAGGTGTTGTTTCTGCGAGCTTTAGAACACTCAACAAACAAACATTCCGCAGTGAAGCTCCTTGCTTGCAGGAAAGATGTGACCACCTGTGATGATGAATTTAAAGTAAACATGTGAGTTTAGTGGGAAAAAATGGATACTTACCTTGGAAGAGGAAAGTCTCTGGATCCCGCAGAGGATTTCCCTGTCCTCCTCAGCCGGGCCGATACTGCGCGGAGACCCCTGTCCTCACTGTGCCTGTGCAGGAGCCCTGACTCGCTCAGGCCCTGGTGGAAAAAAAACTGAGCCAGATCGGGTCTGTGGTACTGCACAGGCGTGGACAGCTCATGCATGCGTGGTAGCGTGGACCTAATCGGCCTTGGCTTTTTCCGCCGAGCGGATCCATGCTGATGCACATGCAGAGCTGTCGTCAAGGGACTTAATTGGGGTCCCAGTACAGGAATGGGCCATTACACTTAGTCGTGGCTGTGAAAATGGCAGGTGCCTGGGCCACCTGCAATGCAAATTGTGGCTATATTACATTGCAGGTGGCCCAGGCGCTCACTATTTTATGTGGTGAGTCTTGTGCCAAAATGTACAGTTATAGCCAAGTTTTTAATGGGTGCTTGTGTTAGGCAACACCTAGGGGGACCGGTTAGTATTAGGCATCAAGAAGGAATATTCTATGTGAGAATAACAGGGGCATAACAATAGCCCCTGCCAGAGCCGGGAGAAGGTCCTCCAGCACCCAAGGCTGAGACACCAAAGTGCGCCCCCCATCCATCCCACCCCAGCCGTCACACGCTGATTGCTATTAGACTAAGAGGTGCCCCAGGGCCCCCAAGCCCCCCAACACCTTAATCTATTGTTATCTGGCTTGCAGTCACTGCCATGTAACCCCTGTTCTTATTTCTCTCTGCTTCAAACACAAAAGGGGAATGATAGCAGAGTGAGTTGTGAGTAGTGTTGGGCGAACAGTGTTCGCCACTGTTCGGGTTCTGCAGAACATCACCCTGTTCGGGTGATGTTCGAGTTCGGCCACATGGCCGAACTAAGAGCGCATGGCCGAACGTTCCCCGAACGTTCGGCTAGCGCTGTGATTGGCCGAACGGGTCACGTGGTTCGGACCCGAACGCGCTCTGATTGGCCGAACTGTCACGTGGTTCGGGTAAATAAATACCCGAACCACGTCATATCTCCGCCATTTGTCTGTGGGTTTAGCTTTGGGTAGGCAGGCAGGGTAGTTCGCGCTCCAGCCACGCTAGCCAGGGTCCCCCCTGTCATTGTGTCGCTGCTGGGAACAGTAGTACACCGCTCGCTCAGCCACACTATATAGCATTCTGTTTACTGCCACTCTGTGTACCTCGCTCAGCCACATTATATAGCATTCTGTTCACTGTTCTGTGTCTGCTGGGAATAGTGGTACACCTCTCGCTCAGCCACACTATATAGCATTCTGTTTACTGTTCTGTGTCTGCTGGGAATAGTGGTACACCGCTCGCTCAGCCACACTATATAGCATTCTGTTTACTGTTCTGTGTCTGCTGGGAATAGTGGTACACCGCTCGCTCAGCCACACTATATAGCATTCTGTTTACTGTTCTGTGTCTGCTGGGAATAGTGGTACACCGCTCGCTCAGCCACACTATATAGCATTCTGTTCACTGTTCTGTGTCTGCTGGGAATAGTGGTACACCGCTCGCTCAGCCACACTATATAGCATTCTGTTTACTGTTCTGTGTCTGCTGGGAATAGTGGTACACCGCTCGCTCAGCCACACTATATAGCATTCTGTTTACTGTTCTGTGTCTGCTGGGAATAGTAGTACACCGCTCGCTCAGCCACACTATATAGCATTCTGTTTACTGCCACTCTGTGTACCTCGCTCAGCCACATTATATAGCATTCTGTTCACTGTTCTGTGTCTGCTGGGAATAGTGGTACACCGCTCGCTCAGCCACACTATATAGCATTCTGTTTACTGTTCTGTGTCTGCTGGGAATAGTGGTACACCGCTCGCTCAGCCACACTATATAGCATTATGTTTACTGTTCTGTGTCTGCTGGGAATAGTGGTACACCGCTCGCTCAGCCACATTATATAGCATTCTGTTTACTGTTCTGTGTCTGCTGGGAATAGTAGTACACCGCTCGCTCAGCCACACTATATAGCATTCTGTTTACTGCCACTCTGTGTACCTCGCTCAGCCACATTATATAGCATTCTGTTCACTGTTCTGTGTCTGCTGGGAATAGTGGTACACCGCTCGCTCAGCCACACTATATAGCATTCTGTTTACTGTTCTGTGTCTGCTGGGAATAGTGGTACACCGCTCGCTCAGCCACACTATATAGCATTCTGTTTACTGTTCTGTGTCTGCTGGGAATAGTGGTACACCGCTCGCTCAGCCACACTATATAGCATTCTGTTTACTGTTCTGTGTCTGCTGGGAATAGTAGTACACCGCTCACCCGCCACTGTATAGCATTGTGCTCTGTGTCGCTGCTGGGAATAGTGGTACACCGCTCACCCGTCACTGTATAGCATTGTGCTCTGTGTCGCTGCTGGGAATAGTGGTACTGTATAGCATTTCTGTACTGCCACTGTACTGCTGCCAGTCAGCGTGTACTGTAAGGATAAGTGAAATGAGGAAGAAATCCGGTGAAAGAGGGAGGGGCAAGGGAAGAGGTGTTTCCCCTGACGGTTCACGTACAGGCCACAGGGGAGCACCCAAGAAAACCCACTCAATACCGCCCATGTTGTCCAGGACAACAACCCTCACAAATCCAAAAGAACAGGACCAGATAATTACTTGGATGACCTCTCAAGCGTCCAGCAGTGGGTTAAGCAGCACCAGCACATCACGCACGAGGTCCGAGTCCTCAGCCAGTTACAAGGAGCCAGTGGGCACAAAGCTGACACAACCGGCAGCGACACCACGCACACAACTGCCAGATAACCAGTCCGATGAATTACCTCAGGACACAATGGGGTATTCGCAGGAGCTATTCCCAGCCCAACAAACTTCCACCTTTCAAAGGTCAATGGAGGAACAGCCAGAAATGTTGTGCCTGGATTCACAACCGTTAACTGTGGGAAATGCACCGCGCACTGAAATACAAGGCGAGTCCGAGGAGGACTCGGAAACCAAAATCCCAGAGCAATTTGGGCAGGAGGGGTTGCAATTGCAGGAGGTCGGCCGACAAGATCTGGAAGACGACGTTGGAGTGTGCTGCGCAGAGGTTGTTGTGGGGAGCTCTACTCCACGGCGGCGGCCCACAATGACATATGACGAGTTTGAGGAGATGGAAGAGGAGGGTATGGACAATGTGGACAGAGACCCAGATTTTGTTTGTGAACGAGAACATCGCCGTCGTAGCAGCAGCACAGATGAGTCTGTTGAAGAACCCACTGCTGCACGAGTTCGCCTTGTGCCACAAGGTAGGCGGCGCGCAATTTCAGGCACCACAAGCGTGGAAGTTCAAGTGAGAGGCAAAGGAGGAGCAAACAGAAATCGCCAGCAAGGAGGCAGGTGCTCCAAAGTCTGGGCTTTCTTTAAAGACTGCACTGAGGATGTTACCATGGCGATTTGCAAGGTGTGCAAGACCCGCCTGAGCAGGGGGAAAAGTATTAACAACCTCTCCACCACCAGCATGAGCCCAGGGCCGGCCCGCTCATGAGGCGGGGTGAAACATTTGCCTCAGGCGGCAGATCTGGGGGGGCGGCACCCGCCCGTCCATGGACGCTGGGGCCGCCCGCCGAGCTGGAGGGGTAGCGGGCAGAAAGGGGGTATTGGGCCTAGCGGCGGGGAGGGGGGTCGGACCCCCCCCTCCCTCGCCTGGGTCCCCCGATCTGCGCTCCTCCTCCAGCGTAAAGTACCAGCCAGCGTGCATATGAGAAGAGGCAACGGGCGGGGGAATCACTCACCTTCCGCGTTCCATCGCGTGCTCCACTGACGTCACTTCCGGCAACGCCGCCCACTGTATTGTAAGTGGACGGCCTTGCAGGAAGTGACGTCGGTGGAGCGCACGATGGAACGCGGAAGGTGAGTGATTCCCCCGCCCGTTGCCTCTTCTCATATGCAGGCTGGCTGGTACTTTACGCTGGAGGAGGAGCGCAGATCAGGGGACCCAGGCGAGGGAGGGGGGGGGTCCGACCCCCCTCCCCGCCGCTAGGCCCAATACCCCCTTTCTGCTAGCTACCCCTCCAGCTCGGCGGCACCCCCCCCCCCCCCCACCCACGGGGGAGGGGGGGGGAGCGATTTTTTTTTCTAATTTTGCCTCAGGCGGCAAAAAGTCTAGGGCCGGCCCTGCATGAGCCGGCACATGCTATCCAAACATCCCACTCTGTGGGCAAACGCGTCAGGACAGGGTACCAGCAACAACACTGCCTCCCTTGGGTTCACTAGACTCACCACCAGACCCGCCTCAGCAGCAGCAGTAGCCCAGCCATTGCGTGGTTCACAACATTCACAAACATCAGACGACGCTGACACTGTCACTTTCCGGAGTAGTGCTCTTGAGGTCTCCCAGTGTTCATCAAACACAACAACCAACAGCCCTTCCGTGTGCAGCGCTACGGTTCAGTTGTCTGTGTCGGAGATGTTTGAGCGCAAGAGGAAATTGCCAGCAAATGACCCCCGGGCCGTGGCAGTAACAGCCAGCATAGCCAAGCTTCTGGCCTGCGAAATGCTGCCATATCGAGTGGTGGAGACAAACAGCTTCAAGGGCATGATGTCAGTGGCCATCCCACGTTACGTGGTTCCCAGCCGCTACCACTTTGCGCGCTCTGCAGTGCCTGAGTTGCATGAGCACGTGGTCAGCAAAATAACCCGAAGCTTGAAGAATGCCGTTGCCTGCAAGGTTCACCTCACCACTGACACCTGGACGAGTGCGTTCGGCCAGGGTCGATACATCTCCCTTACCGCGCACTGGGTGAACCTTGTGGAGCCTGGCAGCGATTCCTCACCTGCTACGGCACGGGTGTTGCCCACGCCACAAACAGCTGCACCGCCGTCCCTCCCACTGGATAACAACAGCAGCACCTACCTCTCTGACTCCTTCTCCTCCAACGCATCTCAAAGCTGTACCTCATCCGGAAACGCTAACCCAGCAGCAGTAGGATCATGGAAGCAGTGCAGCACAGCTGTTGGCATGCGTCAGCAAGCGTTGCTGAAGCTAATCTGCCTTGGGGATAAGCAGCACACAGGGGAGGAAATTTGGAGGGGAATAAAGGAACAGACGGATTTGTGGCTGGCACCGCTGGACCTGAAACCGGGCATGGTTGTGTGTGATAATGGGAGTAATCTCATTTGCGCTTTAAGGTTGGCTAAGCTGACACACATCCCTTGCCTGGCGCACGTGATGAACCTAGTAGTTCAGCGGTTCCTGAGGACATACCCAGGCGTGGACGATCTTCTGTTGAAGGTGCGTCGAGTGGCCAAACATTGTAGAAATTCCAGTACTGCTTCGGGGGCACTCGCCAAGATGCAGGAGCGCTTCAATCTCCCCCACCATCGCTTGCTGTGTGATGTCCCTACGCGCTGGAATTCTACGCTGCACATGCTAGCCCGCTTTTGCGAGCAGAAGAGTGCAGTGGTCCAGTACATGACGGCGCAGTACCGAGGCGCATCCGGCCAGCTGCCAAGCTTCTGTGGATCCGATTGGGCCAACATGTTGGACCTCTGCCAAGTCCTCCAAAATTTTGAGCAATCCACGTTGCTTGTGAGCAGTGACAACTCTTCAGTCAGCATTACCATACCACTGCTGTGTTTACTGAAGAGGTCGATGTTAAAAATCAAGGAAACAGCTGTCATGATGCAACTGGGGGAATCTGAAGGAGAAAACGATCAGCGTGATGGTACCAACATCAGGCCATCCGCCTCAGGGAACGCTGGCCCCAGCAGCTATGACGAAGAAGAGGAGGAGGAACAGCTGGAGTTGGAGCAGGAATTTCATGCCACCACTGACGAGGGCCAGAGCGGTGCACGTTGGACTTCCACAATTCAACGCGAATGGTCAGCAGAAGCAGACCAGGAGGAAGGTGACGACTATGATGCATCACAACAACTATCACAACGCTCACAAGAGGATGATGAGGATTCTGGTAGGACTCTGGCACACATGGCTCAATTCATGCTAGACTGCATTGAGCGTGACCCACGCATTGTGCGCATTCTGGACAACACCAATTACTGGGTTTATACCCTTCTGGATCCACGGTACAAACACAATGTTCCAAAACTGCTTGAAGAAAGAGTCAGACAGGTCAAAATGGAAGAATACCAGCAGGCCCTTGTGGAGACTTTAGAGAGGAGATTGACATCCTCCCCCTCCTCTAGCCAGTTGTACGCAGACAGACTGACTTCCGCAAACCCAGGACGACCAGGAGGGCAGCAAACAACGCAAGCCGCAGCTAGTACCCAAAATGGAACGGTATCGGCAGTGTCCTTGGAGTGGGAAAATTTTCTGACACCCATGCAGCAGCAGCCCACTGAACAGCAAGCGTGCAGATCCACCTCCAACACCGATCGCCTGGAGAAGATGGTCAAGGACTACATGTCAGATGACGTAGCTGTGTCGAACAATCCATCTGCACCCTTCAACTATTGGGTATCGAAGCTAGACACCTGGCACGAACTGGCAATGTACGCAATAGAGGTGCTGGGTTGCCCGGCAGCCAGCGTTATGTCGGAACGCTGTTTCAGTGCTGCCGGAGGCATCGTCACAGATCGGCGTATCCGCCTCTCTACAGAAAATGCAGACCGTCTGACTCAAATTAAAATGAATCAATCCTGGATTGGAAATGACTACGCAACACTCCAGGACCCCAACCAAGTAACATGACCAATGAACATCTGGGATGGTGTAGCGTTTCCGGTCCCTGTTTATTGAACCTCTCATCTGTATTACATTTATGACTGCATGGCGGCAAAAAGCATTGCTGCTATATCCGCACGCTTTTTGTCCTCATGCAAGGCCTGGGTTGTTGTGTCTCAAAAACCGTGGCCTTCTCCTCCTGCGCCTGCTCCTGTTCCATCACGTCTGCTGCTGCTGGGTTAGCGTTGCCGCGTGGTCCCTGTTTATTGAACCACTTATCTTTATTACATTTATGACTGCATGGCGGTACAAAGCATGCTATCCGCACGCTTCTTGCCCTCATGCAAGGCCTGGGTTGTTGTGTCTCACAAAGCGTGGCCTTCTCCTCCTGCGCCTCCTCCTGTTCCATCACGTCTGCTGCTGCTGGGTTAGCGTTGCCGCGTGGTCCCTGTTTATTGAACCACTTATCTTTATTACATTTATGACTGCATGGCGGTACAAAGCATGCTATCCGCACGCTTCTTGCCCTCATGCAAGGCCTGGGTTGTTGTGTCTCACAAAGCGTGGCCTTCTCCTCCTGCGCCTCCTCCTGTTCCATCACGTCTGCTGCTGCTGGGTTAGCGTTGCCGCGTGGTCCCTGTTTATTGAACCACTTATCTTTATTACATTTATGACTGCATGGCGGTACAAAGCATGCTATCCGCACGCTTCTTGCCCTCATGCAAGGCCTGGGTTGTTGTGTCTCACAAAGCGTGGCCTTCTCCTCCTGCGCCTCCTCCTGTTCCATCACGTCTGCTGCTGCTGGGTTAGCGTTGCCGCGTGGTCCCTGTTTATTGAACCACTTATCTTTATTACATTTATGACTGCATGGCGGTACAAAGCATGCTATCCGCACGCTTCTTGCCCTCATGCAAGGCCTGGGTTGTTGTGTCTCACAAAGCGTGGCCTTCTCCTCCTGCGCCTCCTCCTGTTCCATCACGTCTGCTGCTGCTGGGTTAGCGTTGCCGCGTGGTCCCTGTTTATTGAACCACTTATCTTTATTACATTTATGACTGCATGGCGGTAAAAAGCATGCTATCCGCACGCTTTTTGTCCTCATGCAAGGCCTGGGTTGTTGTGTCTCACAAAGCGTGGCCTTCTCCTCCTGCGCCTCCTCCTGTTCCATCACGTGTGCTGCTGCTGCTGCTGGGTTAGCGTTGCCGGTCCCTGTTTATGGAACCTCTTATCTTTATTACATTTATGACTGCATGGCGGTCCAAAGCATGCTATCCGCAAGCTTCTTGCCCTCATGCAAGGCCGGGGTTGTTGTGTCTCACAAAGCGTGGCCTTCTCCTCCTGCGCCTCCTCCTGTTCCATCACGTGTGCTGCTGCTGGGTTAGCGTTACCGGTCCCTTTTCCTGGAACCTCTTATATGTATTACATTTATGACTGCATGCCGACAAAAAACATGTTACCTGTGCAAAGAAAACAGACATTTCCCGCATTTAAAAGACAGTTTTCCCTTTGAAACTTTAAAATCGATTTTTCTCAAAAACTATAAGCTCTTTTTGCTAATTTTTTTTTCCTCTTGTACCCACTCCCAAGGTGCACATACCCTGTAAATTTGGGGTATGTAGCATGTGGGGAGGCTTTACAAACCACAAAAGTTCGGGTCCCCATTGACTTCCATTATGTTCGGAGTTCGGGTCGAACACCCGAACATCGCGGCCATGTTCGGCCTGTTCGGCCCGAACCCGAACATCTAGATGTTCGCCCAACACTAGTTGTGAGCCCCCTCCTACAGTTCGCCCTGAGGCTGGAGCCTCTCTCGCCTCTGCCTTAGCCCGGCCCTGGCCCCTGCAAGGGATGCAGCTGCAGGGGGGTTCTTAGGGGGAGAAGCGTGAGGGGGCCCCACATCTTTGGGGCCTTTCAGGGCCATTTCAGGAGGGGCACAGACAGTGGCGGGGGGGGTGGCCTGACTCCCCCGTTCCCTCACCTCAGGCTCCCCTTTCAGTGCTTCCTGCTCCAGCAATGACAGCAGTGGGAGTGGGAACGGAATGTGGACTCGCCTCTTCCATGTTCCTTGTGATGGATGTCCAGGGGGAGGGGGTCCCCCATGTAAAGTTTCGCAGGGGGGGCCAGTGATTTCTTGTTATGCCCCTGGAGAATAGGGTTAGGTTGGGACATAGTAAAATATCAGTAACATCACCAATATACTATACTATAGTGGATAATAGAATATCTGTAATAGAATCAGGGTTGCTCGTAAACTACGCCAGTGCGAATCTACGCGTCGTAGTCCACAACTACGCATCGTAGTTTGTAGGCGAAGTTTAAAAACATTGCGTACGTATTTCCCCGTAGACGTAGTAAGCTTCACCCGCTACGCGTAGTTGACGTATGTATTGCGAAGTCAACGATACACAAAATTGCAATCGCAGGACATGTAGCATTTTGGGAGAATTTGCGGTTCAATGTAAAGTATTGAACCGCTGGCAAATCGCGCATGAATCGCCATATACAACGATTTGTGTGCGATTTTAAATTACTGCAAACAAAAAAAATTATAATAAATTGAAAGGACCAATCAGAATTAAAATCGCTAATTGCAAATCGCTATCACAATCGCTGGCAGAAAGTTTACACTTTTTAAAATTGCTACCAAAAGCGCTGGAAAATGTTCATGAAATCGCTTACAAAAACGCTCATTAAAAAACGCTAGCGATTGTGCTAGCGATTTGCCATTTGTAGTGGGTTCCAGGCCTAAGGCGGCTTTTACTCATAAATCTATTTTCAAGCTAAATAAGTTTTTTATCATTGTTACTAAGCAACTTCTTCAGTTCTAACGAGTTCATTAAAACCGAGGAGGTCACGCGGTTGGAGTGATGAAACATCATCCAGAGCGGAAAAAAGCTCTACAGTTGAGTTACTTGGATACTATATTTCAGCATTTTTATTGGAGTGTATTTTTCCCCCCTTTATTTGACAAGACGCTGTTACCCAACTGTCTCGAATCAGTTAAAGCCGCTCCATACACGGCGGCTTCCCGCCGAGCACGTGCTATGCTGTTGCAATTGGATTTTCTAGTGATCAAACAGTGTGTCAGGCAAACAGCGTACGGGGTCAATCAGAAATACCAGGTCTCGCCCAGCGAGGGCTTTGTCCCTTCAAGTTACATCTTGCGAGCAGTTTCAGAATTACATTTGCTTTTTCCTTGCATATTGTACCAGAGGAAAATCCCCCGGCCGCCTGCTCCGCCGTGAGAGCCGCTACGGCACGGTGCGGAGATTGTGGAGGGATGAGAAAATGACATCTAGCGCAATGTACCTTCACAGTATCCCGATTCACTGGGCTTATTACACTACGGTGCTCTGTGGAGCAGAGAAAACACAATGAAATGTTGGAGATCACAAACTGCTGGCATTTCAGTAGCAGGCGATACTCTCCGGGAGAGAGGAGACAAGAATAAAAGAAGCAAGGTGAAACATCTGCATCAGGCGCCGAGATTTTAGAGGCAGCATGTTTGTACCGTGTTTACGTTCCTGAGGAGGAATGGAGTGGCTGAGAGTGAGCAGTTTGTTTGTCACAGCTAGCCAGTGTGCTGTTGAGTTGAGCTGCAGCGTGTCATGTGAGAACATTAAATGAAGCAGAGTAAATTGTCGGGTGCGGTGCGATCATTCCAAATCGGGAAAGGGGGGGGGGGGGCGTATCCTCACAGATTTTCCTCAGGCAGCAAAAAGTCTAGAACCAGCCCTGAGAAAGGGACCGGTAGCGGTAATAATGGTCCGATTCATGTTCAGCAGCTAACCGGGAATTGAGAAAGTGGTATATTCCTATTAATATACCTGGAGAACATAATAATAATAACAAAAATCTGGGCTTGATAGGCAGAAAACACAAAGATCATGTCAAGCTGCTGAGGGCAAACATGCCACATGAATGTGGGGTAGCAGGAAAAAAGGGCGGCAGCCACTAGTGGACAAAAAGGACGCCGCTATAGACACTAATGCATTTATCCCTAATACGGCACCCAATGCAGAAAAAAGGATGCACGCTAAATATAATTTTCAACATTAAAGCATTAAAGTTTTTAAGTATTTTGCAATATTAAATATATAATCGGTTCTATATGTGTAAGGGTATTTGTGCAGGGGAGTGGTTAGGGTTAGGCACCACCCGCAGGGGCGGGTTAGAGTTAGACAACCCCAGGGGGTTGGTTAGGGTTAGACACTACTGGGGGGCTTAGGGTTAGGCACCACCGGGGGGTGGTTATGGTTAGGTGGCATGGCTGTGTTTGGTTTTAGACAACCATCCATGAACCCTCCCACCCCTGCCACAGCTCCTAGTCCATACTAATTTACCACCAGAATCATTTGCATCAAGTGGCTTCATGGTAAGGACGGCCCTTGTCAGACAGCTTCAAGGCAGGACAAAGGGGAGGGAGTTAGTAGCTAAGTTTATATTCAGATTGTCATTACTATAACCGTACTGAGAAAAGAGTCAGTTCTGCTAAGGATTGGAAGTAAGGATGCATCATGTGCAACCTTACAGCCATATTGGAAATCAGTGACCTACTTGATGCTCACCTTAAAGTAAACCTGAACACCATAGCAAAAAAAAAATGTTAGATATTTACCTAAATAGAGAAAAGCCTCTGGTCCACAGGCTTCCCATCTCCTCCTCAACCACATTGGTGCCATGCAAGAAGCCTCTGAACATCTCACCAGAGCTTGTTGTTATGTTCTGGTGGCCATGGTCCACTTTGTGTATGAGATCAGCCATACTGTCCATGCATGAGCATGGCCATTTCCAGCGCAGTAAGTTGAAGCCACTGGCTCACGAGCGGCTTTATGGTACTGCGCAGGCAAAGCCATACTCGTCTTTGTGTGGTACCTCCATACTTGTACACAAAGGAGAGCGCGGTCGTGGCCAGTGGAAGTGAGGTTGAGGAGGACATGGGAACTCTCTGAACCTTCTCTCTTCTTAGGTTGGTAAGTGTATAATCTAACAATAAATTATAATAAACCAGTATAGCCTCATGCCACAGTTTCTACAAGTTGGCAAAATATAGCCACACAACAGACCTTTGTTAATTATATTTCTACATGTCTTTGGTTATGTTTATCGATTAACGTTCATACCTTCACAGCCTTCGGGAGAGAATTTTAGCTGTCGGTAGATTTTGTATTGTGACTTTTTCAAAAGAATAAATCTTGGAACTGAGATGCGGATTTCACACAACCGCAGAGGGTGTCAGTCAGCTCGTGAATTTTATCCCGACTCCTCTTTACTTTACACGGCAGGTGAAGTGTCTTCAAATCCATCACTTGGAGAACTTGTACGAGCAAGAGCCCGGTCTTCAATTCATCTCAAGCTCCATTTACAGAAACAATCACATCAAGTGGACTCCAGAGATGTATTCACAAAAATGAAATAAAGCACACACAATACCTTCCAGCGCAAATAAGATTGTTCAGAGGATAGGCGTGATATATACCGCTCACCTGTGCTATGGAAAATGGCGATGGAGATGCAAACCTCTTGATTTATCTCCTAGACAGAGCTGTAAAGGAAACCAGAAATCAGGGTAGAATGGAGGCAGCTATCCATATTCTGTTTAAAAATAGAATTTTCTGGGGAAAAAAATAGAAAGAAGTTATAAGAAATAATTTAGACTGAAAACACAAAGGTATCATGAAGGGGCTTTCTGTTGGGGGAGGTAAGGAATAGGTGTTAGATAGAAAAAGAGAAATGTTAAGGCATAGCCAAGCAAGAACAAAGAACAAACAAAATACCGTCATAAAGCTGAAAGTAGAATATTAGTAACTGTAACCACTTAATCTGCGTGGGCTATTCAGCCCACAGCACAGATCGTGTGCAAGGCAGGGTGATCAGACTTCCCCCCTTTTTTCCCCACTAGGGGGATGTCCTGCAGGGGGGGTCTGATCGCCGCCGGCTGCCTGCGTGTTGCGGGGGGGCTTCTCAAAGCCCCCATCCGCGGCGTTTTCCGCCCTCATTCTGTTTCCCTCCCTCCCCTCCGTCCCCTGGGCGGCGCAGGATGGATCGTGGGTGGCGCAGGACAGCTATCCGTCCTGCGCCGCCTCTGACAGGCTTCAGCTTATCAGAATGCGGTGATGATCCCCGGACAATCATAGGCCGGGGATCGCCCATATCGTTTACGGCGCAGCAGTGCAGTATGATGTAAACAGCGGGGATTTCTTCCCCGCGTGTTTACTTTTAGCCTGCGAGCCGCGATCGGCGGCTTGCAGACTGTTCACGGAGACACCTTCCGTGAATTGACATGGAAAGGCGGCCGTTTCCATGCTATACCACTTACGACCAGCCGCCGCCTATCGGCGTTAGGCGGTCGTTAAGTGGTTTTAAAGTGGGATAAAACTCTGACATGTTTTCCTACTTTTTATTGCCCATACAGTTATCATATTTACTTTTGTGCACAAGTTATATTGTCTCTTTACAAATAACAAAGTACAGTTCATCAGCTCTGAAAGCCACCATTGCATTTTTTTGCATAGCTGCTGTAGTTACATATTGCAATCTATCTAGTGATCACTTCTCAGCTTTTTCTGCTTCTCAGCTCAGTACAGCTCAGTTTCAGCAGTTTGCTAATGTTCAATAAATGTATCTGGCAAAGGAATGTAAACTAAAGATAATTCTATCACCTCTTCAGATGCAGCCAGAAGTTTTCCACTAAAGCAAGGAGCTATCCACTGAAGAACAAAGTGCTGTGTTTACCTGTTTGATTGCTGTTCTACTAAAATTTTTTTGTGGTAGTAGATTTTATGCTGTAAATAATGTTTTAGAGCAAAGAAGAAATGTTGAGTTGTATACCTCTTTAATGATATTTCAACCTTTAGAGTAAGCTGATGCACAAGTTAAAGAGAACCCGTAACCAAGGATTGAACTTCATCCCAGTCAGTAGCTGATACCCCCTTTACCATGAGAAATCTTTTCCTTTTCTCAAACGGATCATCAGGGGGCTCTGTATGGCTGAAATTGTGTTGAAACCCCTCCCACAATGTGATGTCATGACCGTGGTGCTAACATCACACTGTGGGAGCCTTGTTGCATTGTGGGAAACAACAGCTGTTTACAGCTGTTTCCAACTGCCAAAAAAGCAAGCAGCATCTCCTTCCACTGACATCACCTGCCAGCAGTAAACCGTCACCATGTGAGAAATGTCAGAATGTAAATCAGGGAGAGGAAAGATCTTACAATGAGCAAACACTGACTAAATCATTTATACATAATTATTGCAAAAATTAAGCACTTTTGTTAATTACGCTATTTTCACTGGAGTTCCTCTTTAAGTGTTATATGAATTCAACAACTGCACAATCAGACTCTTACCCATACATACAGCATGAGTATCTGGGGAAAAAACGGGCAGTAAAGTAAGCTAAGACATCTCACACTACATGGCTTTCAAGCATTGGGGGTACATTGTATGGGGGGCAGCAACACCTACTCCCTTGCAAAGTGTTCTTGTTTCAATGTTGAGGAGCAGAGAGAGACCTCTTCAGTGCTATAATTACAGGTTGCCTTTCATTCATCCCCAAATTATGTAAAGAAGAAAACCGAGAGCCCAATATAGTGTAGTATGTATTGGATACAGGAGAAATAATGAATCATAAGTGTTATACTTACAAACCTAGGTTGCTCCTGAGGCAACCACTGGATAAGCAGGTGGGGAGATTAGGCCTGACCCCACTCAGGGCTAAGATGTCGCTCTCTGTGGATAGAAGAAAGAGTGTGTACCACCCTTCCACCGGGGGTGGAAAACTTCATATAGGAATGTACAGAGGCACCAAAAGGATAAAATATGCTCAAAAGTTTAAAACGTTCAGGTGGCGGCGGTGGACCAGCTTTGGTGTAACTGGTCCACCGCCGCCACCTGAACGTTTTAAACTTTTTAGCATATTTTATCCTTTTGGCGCCTCTGTACATTCCTACATCCCCAAACTATGAGCTTTGGTCACGGCGGTAACTAGAGGGGAGCATCACCTGCCATCAAAAGGGGGACCAGAGCTGTTGGGGCTCCAACTACTAACCTTCCCTTCCTCTGATACAGGGGACTATACTTCAGATCAGGTTTTTGTGGTCACACTTGTTATGGGTGTGAAGAACATGTTCGCCACACTTGTTTTATTACCCTTGTGAGATGGGCCCCAAGCCCGTGAAGGGCACCTAGGCAAGGGAAGGGTGTGTGCCTTAGGGGCCCCATCAAAGTTTTACTGGGGGCCCCAAGAATTGTAGTTCAGCCTCTGGCACCAGTGTGTCTAAATAGGCAAACCTCATTCACTAAAGTTTCAAAATGTGCATGCATGAATCAACCTAGTTCTAAAACGGGAATAAGCCATCTATTTACTGCATGAGTATAAACAACAATGTAGACAACGTTTCAGCCAGGGACCTTCATCTAGTGGTAATTAGGGATGGTCGGAACTGCCAATTTCCGATTCCGCGGTAAATCCGCATTCCGCCATTGCCAATTACCGATTCCGCTTTCCGCTACCAATTTCCGCATTCCAATGCGGAATTTACGCCGGAAATCTCGGAAATTCCGCCCGACTTTAACATCGATTTTCTCAAAAACTATAAGCTCTTTTTGAAAACTTTTTTTGCATCTTGTTCACAAGATTCAGTTTAATAAACCCTGAAAATTTGGTGTTTCTAGGACTTAAGGGGCTTTGCTATTAACTGCTAAAGTCGGTGGATTTTTACTGTAATATAAAATGCAGAAAACCTGCATCTGCCTATTTTCTGCATTTTACATTACAGTAAAAATCCGCCGACTTCAGCGGTTAATAGCAAAGCCCCCGTAAGTCCTAGAAACACCAAAGGGTTTATTAAACTGAATCTTGTGAACAAGATGCAAAAAAAAGTTTTCAAAAAGACCTTATAGTTTTTGAGAAAATCGATGTTAAAGTCGGGTGGAATTTCCGCGATTTCCGGCGGAAATCCGCCTATCGCACTTGCATTACCAATTTCCGCATTCCAATGCGGAAATGCAATTTCCGATCGGAATTTCGGAAATTGCATTTCCGCGGAATCCGAATGAGCATCCCTAGTGGTAATGTTACAAGCCAACATAAAGATATCAGTGCAGTGACGAAAAATCCACCAATAAGGAGAAGGCACTCAAAAAGCTTTTCAACTTCTGTTTATCAAATCTTTCGCAGTTACACAACATGTTTTGAGGTACACCTGATAAAGAGGATCACCCCGAAACATGTTGTGTAACTGCTAAAGATTTGATAAATGAAAGTTGAAAAGCCTTTTGAGTGCCCTCTCCTTATTGGTGAATTGTTATATTTGTGGAGTGGTGACACACAGGAGAATGGAGCACCAGCAGCTCTGACTAATCCAGGCCAGTGTAGGTTACCCACGGCAACGCTCTCAGTGAAGAAAGATGTGGGCACTAGGTGCAGCCAGAGAGCCTTGTAAAGCGGTGCATATGGCCTAGGCAGTGCACACTCAAATAGTGTACAGTCAGAAAGCAGAAAAAGAAGTAGCAAGGCACAGCTTACCTATAAAATCCCTGAATTGCGGCCTGGGCAGATACAGTAGCTCTGACTAAGCACCTGCAGTGGGAAACATCTGTCTTATCTATCACCCCCACTGCCTATGCCACTGTATCTGCCCAGGTCGCCATTAAAAAGAGAGTCTGAAGCGAGAATAAATCTCGCTTCAGACCTCATAGCTAGCAGGGGCATGCGTGCCCCTGCTAAAACGCCGCTATAGCGCGGCTTAACGAGGGTCCCTGTCCCCCCAAACCCCCTCCGTGCAGCAGGGGAGCGCTTCCTGGTTGGGGCAGGGCTAACCGCCGCAGCCCTGCCCCATGCGCGTCTGTCAGACGCGTATCTCCGCCTCTCCCCCGCCCCTCTCAGTCTTCCTTCACTGAGAGGGGCGGGGGAGAGGCGGCGATGCGCGTCTGATAGACGCGCTGGGAGGCAGGGCTGCAGCCGTTAGCCCTGCCTCCAGGAAGAGACAGCCAGCGACATTTTACGACCAAGTATTGCGGGGGGTGGGTTGGGGGTGAAGGGACCCCCGTTAAGCCGCGGGATAGCGGCGTTTTAGCAGGGGCACACGTGCCCCTGCTATATATGAGAGCTGAAGCGAGATTTAGTCTCGCTTCAGTGTCTCTTTAAGGGCTTTTATAGGTAAGCTGTGCCTCGCTACTTCTTTTTTGCTTGCCAACATAAACATATATAGTTTCCAAAGTTAACATTACCTCACCTCCCAGGGGGTGAGTCCAAAATATCTTTTCAGACAAGAGGGATCTTAGTCCTTGAGTTGGGTTTCATCAATTAGCCAAAGCATTTCTTCTACAACTGTATATCTCTCGAACCATTTCCACAAGCTGGTCAGTGGTTTTGATGCCTTCATTAGGGGGGGAGCGAGCAACAATGCAAAGATTGATCTTGTGGTGAATAAGGCCTTTCTTGCTTACCAAAGTTTTCCATAAGACAGGCCCAGTGATTTGCCATGCGGTCACTTCCTTGCCAAATGATCTGGGGCAACACTTAGGCTTTGTTCAAATCATAAATCGCCAGCGCTGAGTGATTTATTGAGAGTTTTTTCTGTGCTTTTCCCTGCGCTTTGCACTTAGAAATACAGACTAACCAGCAAGCTCATGGTGACCCAGAACTCATTGGAGTGTGTAAGGGACTACAATGGTCCTAAAAGCCCCCTTACTAAGATGTTAAGAAAAACAAAAATTTGCTTTCCTAAAACAGAAAGAATTTGCGATAAAACCTGAATTATCGCAAATTCTTTCTGTTTTAGGAAAGCAAATTTTTGTTTTTCTTGCACTTAGAAAAGCGCTTTTCTAAGTGCTTTTGCAGAGCGATTTGTTTTTTCATCAGCAACCACTAAGAACAAATCCTACGAAAGGCGTATATACAGGCAGGTGGAGGGAGGTGGTTTCTTTCCATCTTGCATTGTCTGTGTGATAGAAACTATATACAGGGAGAGAACTGCATGCTGCGCTTTATAGTGTGTATTAGTATGCTTAGTTACAAATGACAGCAATGTACCTGTAGTCCTCCTGATTTTTTGCTGCTGTACATTGAACTTAGTACTATGTGAAGAATAAATAGGTTAGACCCTGTATGTGCTTAGTTAGAAATTACAGCAAGGTACTTCTATTCTCCCAGCTTGTTTGCTACTAGTTATACACTGCACCTAGTACTGCCAGCTAGGATTCATTCAGTGGCGATTTTCAGAGCTTAGAAATATGGGCTTGATTCACTAAGACTAATAGCATGCCTTTTCAGAGTTAACACGCCTTATCAAAGGTAACACACCTTATCAGAGTTAACATGCCTTATCAGAGTTAGGCCTCAATTCACTAACCGGCGCTAAGCCGGTTAGGAGGCCTTAACAGTTAGTGGGCGCAAACCACAGCGTTAGGTGGTTTGCGCTCACACAACCGCCCACATCGTGTGCAGCGCTGCGGGACAGTAATATTGTGCGGTGCGATGATAACATCGCACCCACTTCCTTATAAACGTTGCACCCGGTGCGATGAAAACGGCGCATCGGGTGCCCTCGAAACTTGATGCGCCGCTTCGGGGGCACCCGATGCGCCATTTTCGTCGCACCGTGTGCCGCGTTTACAAGGCAGTGGGTGCGATGTTATCATCGCACCGCACACTATTACTGCCCCGCCTTGTTGCGCGCGATGTGGGTGGTCTTGTGCGCGATGTAGCTTTGCAGGACTATTAGTGCCCGCGAAGCTACTTACCGGCCACTAAGCAGCTGTTCACTCCGGCGCTATCATTTAGCGCCGGTTAGTGAATCAAGCCCTTAGTGTGCCTTATCAGAGTTAACACGCCTTACCAGAGTAGCATACCGAGCGCTACGAACGTATGCCTGCTAATTGGCAATGACGAGAGCTCCACTCGTCCTGCCCTGAGCCCCTGCGGGTCCATTCACTTTAAAGGACATTATCCCCGGATATTATGCCACAAATTCCTTTTTGCCTGCTGTCACCTTAACTCCAATTTTCTGAAAACCACAAGGTTTTTTGGAACTTTTTTAACTGATTTGAATGTTTTCTAATTATAAAAGAACCCTGTAAAATATTTTTAGTACACAAAACAAAAAAACAATAATAATAATAGTAATAATAAAAACCTCTACATACCCTCTCTTGCAAGTACAGCTTACCTTTGAAAACACTGCGCTGTTTTTTTTTTTTTTTTTTGATACATTCCTGTTTTTATACATCGAAAAGGCTAAGCAATTTTCTTCTGTTATCAGCTTGCAACACCCGAAACCTTCTCTAAATGTAACAAATCATTGCAGCCTAAGCACAGCTGACTGAAACAAAAATCTAATTAGTGACTTTATCAGAGCTACGGAGGATCAAGGCAGGTGAATGAGATTATAAGTAACAGAATATATTCCAGCGGGACCGATGGGGGGGGAGTTGGAGTGCATTGGAGGAAAAAAGTTCCCTGGCACTTTGTTTCATTAGCAAGAGATTTAGAAGTAAATGGGATGTATTTGTGGAGCAGCATAGTCATCATCAGACATCAGCTCTTTCATCTACTGAGCTTCTGTAGTCTTTTATCATTAGCGTGTTGTTTGTTTTTCTTATTAGACATCAGAGCCTCATTTACCTGCTGAGATTGGACACAGTTATTCCCAGCAACCTACCAGTCCTGAATAGATTCTGTTTTTATAGAGGAGCTGTCAGCCATACTATCTCAGAAAAAAAAAAACATATATAAGTAGATAAATACTTGCTCTACTTACATAATATATGTATTGCACTGTCCAGGTTTTGATTTTAGTTATTTTTCTACAGTAAAACAAGAGACAATCTTTCTTAGTATTTTTCATTTTAAAAGTGTGGCTATTTTGAAGCCAATCCTGATGTAATATCCTCCCTTACTTTCCTCTGCCTGATATGCCCGCCCTTCACTATAGAAAGTGCATTGTCTCAGCGTGAGAAATACTGGCCAATCAGAGAGGAACAGAGGTGTGGGAGGAGAAAACAGGAGGGAAAGAGGTTTCAGCCAATCAGACTGCATTAGTTAAGTCTGAGGGGGAAGTAGAGGAGCAAAAAAGGACAACCCAGTATGCCCTGCAACTTCCTTTTTGCGCAGAAAATGTTGTGTGTACCAAATAAGAGTCAGGTAAACTGGGGAATGATCATTTATCAATAGGAAAAGTAATAGTGATTTTAACTTTTGGATTGCGGAGGAGATGGGGGCACAGGAACTGATATAAGGTGGTGGATTCACTAGGTCTTAACCTCCTGAGCGATAATCCCGAGCTGAGCTCGGGGTATGTTGCGCAGGAGGAGTTCTCAGGCCCTGGTGGGTCGATTTGCATACATTTTTTTTTTGTTACACGCAGCTAGCACTTTGCTAGCTGTGTGTAACTTCTGCTCGCCGCCGCTCGCCGTCGATCCGCCGCTACCCGCCGTGCCGCGCAGCCCCCTCCCCCAGACCCCTTGTGCAGCCTGGCCAATCAGTGCCAGGCAGCACTGAGGGGTGGATCGTGACTCCCTCTGACGTCACGACGTCCATGACGTCGGAGACATCATCCCGCCCTGTCACCATGGTGACTGAGGAAGCCCAGCAGGAAATCCCGTTCTGAACGGGATTTCCTGCTTACTCTGATCTCCGAAGGCGATCGGAGTGGGTGGGGGGATGCTGCTGCACAGCGGCTATCATGTAGCGAGCCCAGGGCTCGCTACATGATTTAAAAAAGAAAAAAAATTAAAAAAAGTGCTGCGCCCCCTCCTGGGCGATATAATTGTATCGCTCAGAGGGTTAAGTACTATGCTTTATTTTGCAAAAACCTACAACTATTTTTTAACATGGCTAGTTTAATGCATCATTTAAAATAATGTTTTATGAAATTCATTTAAATATTGCACCTGAATAAGGGCTTTAACGGAAATAAAAATACAAAGAATTATATTATTGGTTATATTAAAGATGGAAAAATTATACTCCACTTACAGACATTCAATCCCGCCTAAATGACTTAGTATTCTTCTCTGCTACATAAGGATCAAGGACTTAATGAGGATATCCAGCAATCACTGGCAGTGCTAATCTGGCCTTGACATTGCTCTTTGTGGTTTTCTAGGTAGGACTCCCATTTCTTCTGAATAGGCTATTTGTTCTGCCAGCTATACAATCGAACACTTGACAGAACACAGGTATATGAAGGAAACGCTCATTTGGCCTTGCCATTATTACAGTTACATGCCAGGCAGAGCCAGATCTAAGGTTACACGTTACAGCTGAAACCACCTTCTTTGATTCAGTCTAACTAAGGTCATAAGTTCCAAACACTATCATCTTCCCAGGCACAACATTTTGACTTTAGCGCTAGAATTGTTTTTGGCTAGGGATGGTCAGCGAGATGCTAATGATTCTGAATTTGAGTTTGGGAAAGCTGACACAGGTTCCCTGCATGGCACATGTGCTGAATCTCATCATTCAGAGATTTGAGTCTAAGTACCCAGGCTTAAAGGACATCCTGAAACAAGCAAATAAGTTGTGTCGGCATTTCAGGCGGTCTTACACGGCCAAGGCAAACTTTGCAGACATTCAGCGGAGAAACAACGTGCCAGTGAGACGCTTGATTTGCGATAGCACCACTCGCTGAAATTCGACCCTGGTTATGTTCGACCGCCTGCTACAACAGGAGAAAGCCGTCACCCAGTATCTCTACGCCTACAGTAGAAGAACACAGTCTGGGGAGATGGGGATGTTCTGGCCGAAGAACTGGACTCTCATGCGAAATGCCTGCAGGCTCATGCGGCTGTTTGAGGAGGTGACAAACATGGTGAGTCGCAGTGAAGGCGCCATCAGCGACTTGATCCCCTATGCTTTTTTCCTGGAGCATGCCATGCGTAGAGTGGTGGATCAAGCTGTGTACGAGCATGAACAGGAACAGGAGGAAGAGTTGTGGGAGCAATTTTCATCAGAACCCATGTTTCCTCAACACCTGCAGCAGCACAGAGGGGGGAGGAGGAGGAGGAGGAGGAGGAGGAAGAGTCGTGTGGGGAAAAGGAGTCAGACTCAGATGATGAGGAAGGTGTTACTTTTGGAGGAGGAAGAGGAGGCGGCAGAAGAACAACCGCAGCAGGCGTTGCAGGGGGCTTGTGCTGCTCAACATTACATGGTATTGTTCGTGGCTGGGGGAGGAGGAGAACTTACCTGACGTCACTGAGGAAGAGCAAGAGGAGATGGATAGTACGTCTGGATCCAAATTTGTGCAGATGGCGGAAGAGCAAGAGGAGATGGATAGTACATCTGGATCCAAATTCGTGCAGATGGCGTCTTTCATGCTGTCCAGCCCGTTGAGGGACCCCCATATAAAAAAACTCAAGGGGAATGAGCTGTACTGGGTGGCCACACTACTAGACCCTTGGTATAGGCACAAAGTGGCGGAGATGTTACCAACTTACCTGAAGGCAGAAAGGATGCAGCACATGCAGAACAAGCTGGCAACTATGCTTTACAGTGCGTTTAAGGGTGATGTCACAGCACAACTGAATAAATGTACCACTGCCAGTAATCCTTCTCCCATGTCCACGCAGGCAAGGACAGGACGCTCCAGCGATCTCATGGTGATGTCAGACATGTGGACATTCTTTAGTCCAACGCCTCGCCTTAGCCCTTCCGGATCCACCCTCCACCAACGCCTCGACCGGCAGGTAGCCGACTACTGTGGATGTAGACACTGTGAGCCAGAGCTGTCACAATTTGCCATCCAACTTCTGTCTTGCCCTGCCTCAAGTGTCCTGTCAGAAAGGACCTTTAGTGCAGCTGGAGGCATTGTCACAGAGAGGAAAAGTCGCCTAAGTCACAAAAGTGTTCAGCACCTCACCTTTATCAAAATGAATGAGGCATGGATCCCGGAGGGCTACTGCCCGCCCGAAGACTAAGTCAGTCCCCACACACAGCATCTCTGCCTTCACGCCGTGTGACTGACTGGCTGCCTGCCCCAAGATTAATTCACTCCCCACACAGCATCTCTGCCTGCAGGCCACTTGACTGCCTTCTCTACTACCACCAACAGGGTCCAGGACACCAGGCGGTTACCTGAATTTTTAAGGCTGCTGCTAGCAGTGGCCATTATAATAATTTTTCTGGTGCATGTACATGCCTGCCTAATTTTTCTGGCTGCACTGCAGCTGCAACAACAAAACAAAAGGCATGTACATGTGCCAATTCCCCTTTGTGATCGTTACCTTGCCGCGGTGAAGGGGTTTGCGTATCACAATGAAGCAATGACCACCGGCTATATGAGTGACTCGGGGGGGGGGGGGGGGGGACACCCAAGATAATAAGATTGTTGCTTCATTGTGGACAGACCAAATTCGATCAGCTGGAAAGTCACTGTTGTTCTGTCATTGAGCTACCTCAGCCCGACCATATGGGCTGGAAAGCTGCTATCACCTGCACTCTCATCATGGTGTGCATTTGTCCAGCATGGCCGTCACTACACAAACAGCTGTTTGCAGTCACTGCATACCTTTCACTGCATCTGTGACTGCACATTGCATTATACCTGGCAGTCAATGCATACCTTTCACTTGAATGAATGGATGGCAGACTTGCCCTCCATAACAGATTGTCGTTAAAGGATTTAAAGTTGATTTGTCTCATATACAGCAGGGCCTCGCAAGTCCTTCTGTATTGTTATTTTTTGTCACTACCTCAGGATTTGCATGCCATGCCTGCTGCCTTTCTTGGATGTGTGGTGGTAGCCGTTTCTCAGGCTCCAACTCCGGACTAGGATCGAACCCTGATTCCCCGGCCATTACCCGTGGTCACCATGGTACTGAGAAAGTACCATCGAAGGTCTCACACAGTTGAATGAATGGCAGACTTGCCCTCCATAACAGATTCTCGTTACAGGTACTGAACAGCCAGAAGAAAAAGTAATTTAAAAAAATAGATGTAAGCTTTAACTATGGTAGAAAAAGAACCATCGAAAGTTGATAAGGCAGTCAGACATTACCTGACATCACTGAGTGAGGAAGAGCAATCTCGCCATGGTGCGCAATAGTCCAGCACGGCCATCACTACACAAACAGCTGTGTGCGGTGCAGTACACAGTGAGTTTGGTCTGTCAGTGTGAAGCAGTTCACTAATTACACTCCCTGATTGATGTATACACATGCAAGATGTTTTAAAGCACTTTAGGCCTCCAATTTAGCATGCAATGTGATTCCTGCCCTTAAAGCGGAATATAACCCTGCATTTCAACTTTGCTCTAAAACATTATTTACAGCATATTATATGCAACCAGCATTTTTTTTTACTAGACCAGCATTGGAAGGGTTAAACACAGAGGTTTAAAGTTCCGTGGAGAGATATGCAGAAGTTCAGATAGATACATTTAACTAAATAGAATGTAACAAGTGATAAATGTTACACACTCTTTGGCTGTCCTCCAGCTCCTTCTCAGTCAGAGAGATGAGTCACATGCCACACTTAGATACATTTATGTAAACAAAATGTAGCTATGTCAGCTTCGGATGCGTCTGCAGTTCTGTCCAGGAACTTGAAAGCTCTGTGTAACCCTTCCAATGCTGGTCTAGTAAAAAAAAAAAATGCTGGTTGCATGTAATATACTGTAAATAATGTTTTAGAACAAAGTTGAAATGCAGGGTTATATTCCGCTTTAAAACGCTGCTTTGCGTCAAATCCAGATTTTTCCCCTGGACTTTTGGCGTGTATCTTACTCATCCATGCAAAAACTCAGATGTTAGACCCCTTGAAACATCTTTTCCAACACTTTTGTGGCCAGCATAAATGTTTCTAGTTTTCAAAGTTTGCCTCCCCATTGAAGTCTATTGCGGAGGTTCACGTTCGCGGTTCGCGAACCAAAAATCTGAGGTTCGGGCCATCTCTAGCAGTGAGCAATGCAACAAGGAGGAAGAAGTGGGCACAAGAACATACTTCAGAAGAACTTTGACGAAGATGTCTAACATTAACTTAAAGGAAACCTGAACTGAGAGAGCAATATGGGGCTGCCCTCTTCATTCCTTTATAAACAATGCCAGTTGCCTGACAACTGTATTGATGCTCCGCCTCTGATGCTATAGGTCACTGGGCCAGAATGAGCATGCAGATCAGACTCCGGTCTGGCTCCACTGGCTGCATGCTTGTTGCAGGTGTGTGACTCAAAAACAGCTAAAGCCAACAGCTCAGAGTCAGCAGTATGACATGCTGGCAACTGGCATTTATGGCAGTCTCTGTATTACTTTCCCTTCAGGTTCTATTTAAAGTGATAGTCACAAACACACTACCAGTATATGCTGTTCAACCACCTGACATTTATTTAGTATCAAAAAGGTATTTTTCATTGATTCATTGATTAATCATAATGAAGCCTGTAAAAAGTTTTATATAGCACACCATAATAATGCACAATTTTACATTAAACGGGGTGTTGCCCCACTGTGTCTCAAACAGAAGGTCCTAAAGGACCGTGCACAGACCAGAAAAAAGGTTGACCATATCACACCATCAACATGGGGAGAGGCGGGCACGGACACCTACAATGCCAAAAGATTAAAGCATCTAATATGCTAATTGCATGTCAAACGTGCCCGCATCACCCCATGCCCCAATACCAAAGTGGTCAACCACAATAAAAATGTGCCCCCCCAAAGCCCCCCTATGTCCCCCCGCAAATCACAGCACCATACCCTACATGCAGACCTCCACATCAATTTGCCAGCTAACGTGGGTCGTCACCCACAAAAATCATCAACATGACACTTGAACATATAAGTGGCGTATGTGAAAAGAATGTGTCCCACTGCAGATCCAACTTTCAAAAATGGCAAAAAATAAAGTTCCACATTCAGCATCGAAAAATCACTATGTTTCTTCAAAAAGTCTTTTCAGACCGTTTAAGGCTGGTGCACCTAGCCGATTAGCTGTACTGTGAATTTATAGGCCTATGCAGACAAGATAGTTCAATATTTCAGCCAAGCCATATATCAGGACATCGGATTTTCCATGCATGTAATGCATATAAGCGTTGCAGATGTAGATGCCATATACGTTATTTCACATAGTTACCACCTCCTCTGTTGATGCGACATGCAGTGTCCGCATGGACGACTTTTCACCTGCCCATCTAACCGCAGTATCCACGATATATATTTGCGGGAGTATCAAACTCAGGGCCTCAGACTTGTATTTCATCGACCAAGCGGGAGTTCAGTCCTTGGAAACATACGCCATAATTCCGGGCACCGGATCGGAGCGCGGTGCCCGGAATTATGGCGTATGTTTCCAAGGACTGAACTCCCGCTTGGTCGATGAAATACAAGTCTGAGGCCCTGAGTTTGATACTCCCGCAAATATATATCGTGGATACTGCGGTTAGATGGGCAGGTGAAAAGTCGTCCATGCGGACACTGCATGTCGCATCAACAGAGGAGGTGGTAACTATGTGAAATAACGTATATGGCATCTACATCTGCAACGCTTATATGCATTACATGCATGGAAAATCCGATTTCCTGATATATGGTTTGGCTGAAATATTGAACTATCTTGTCTGCATAGGCCTATAAATTCACAGTACAGCTAATCGGCTAGGTGCACCAGCCTTCAACGGTCTGAAAAGACTTTTTGAAGAAACATAGTGATTTTTCGATGCTGAATGTGGAACTTTATTTTTTGCCATTTTTGAAAGTTGGATCTGCAGTGGGACACATTCTTTTCACATACGCCACTTATATGTTCAAGTGTCATGTTGATGATTTTTGTGGGTGACGACCCACGTTAGCTGGCAAATTGATGTGGAGGTCTGCATGTAGGGCATGGTGCTGTGATTTGCGGGGGGACATAGGGGGGCTTTGGGGGGGCACATTTTTATTGTGGTTGACCACTTTGGTATTGGGGCATGGGGTGATGCGGGCACGTTTGACATGCAATTAGCATATTAGATGCTTTAATCTTTTGGCATTGTAGGTGTCCGTGCCCGCCTCTCCCCATGTTGATGGTGTGATATGGTCAACCTTTTTTCTGGTCTGTGCACGGTCCTTTAGGACCTTCTGTTTGAGACACAGTGGGGCAACACCCCGTTTAATGTAAAATTGTGCATTATTATGGTGTGCTATATAAAACTTTTTACAGGCTTCATTATGATTAATCAATGAATCAATGAAAAATACCTTTTTGATACTAAATAAATGTCAGGTGGTTGAACAGCATATACTGGTAGTGTGTTTGTGACTATTTTTGAATTTTTGACCAGTGCGTGTACCCACCTGTTTAGCACACCCTATTAATTACACTCCTTTGAGTAGTAGGTTTTTGTATCTATTTAAAGTGAACCTGAAGCCAAATTAAAATAATAAAAAAACGAGATACTTACCTAAAGAGAGGGAAGGCTCTGGGGCCTATAGAGCCTTACCGTTCTTTTCCTGGCCCCCTCGTTCCAGAACTGTCTCCCCCGTTAGCAGTCTCCGACCAATGGGAGCTCTCTTCCACCACATGGAGCTATGGAAGTCATCAGGAGCCTGAGTGCTCCCAAAGATGGGCGTGGGCGGCTCCATAGTGTGCACCCTCTCTTGCACACTCATGCATGCGCAATACGGAGCCACGGTCTTCTGGAGCACTCCAGCTCCCTAAGACTTGCAAAGCCTTCCACGGCGGGAGATTTCAACTGGGGAGCCAGCACTGGAATGTGAGGATGGTGAGAGGAACAGGAAGTCTCTATAGGACCCAGAGCCTTCCCCATTCTTAGGTAAGTATCTTTTTTTCTTATTTTAATTTGGCAACAGGCTTGCTTTAAATGTAAAATTCAGAAATGATTTTGTGTATTTTGCAGCATCACCCGTTACAATCTATTATTAAAATGTAAATGTCAATGCTTTTCCCTTGCATAGCGAATGTGATGCCCTTCTACACCTCCCTATAACAAGTACAACCAATGTCACCCACAAACCGTATCTGCATATTCTCCATACCTCCTGATTGCATGTGGCAGCAGCGGCAGAGAGACATATAATTTAATGGCAAGCATTATTATGAAGAAGCTTTTAGAAGAAGAAAAAAAATTCCAGCAAACAGCGCAAAATGATGAACCATGGTTGGGTGGGAGCGTTCCGAAAACTCATCGAGGGCTGCACCTTTGCTGGAGGCTGCTTTTATATTTGTGTCTGCTAATTCTCAATTTATTTTGTCATTAATGTGTAAATTGCCTGCGAGGTAGAAGACTTGTAATCAAAGTTTATAAATGAGAAACCGTAAAAATATTTGGATTCCACGACTAATGCATTTTGCTCTTTACTGTTTTTTTTTCTTGCTGTTTAAATATTTGTTTTAAAACCTTTCTTAAAAAAAGAAAGCGGTTGGTTTTGAACAGAGTTTAGCTTTTAGTTCTACAAATCAGATATTTTTAGATCTATGGGAATTAGAATTAGTAGGAATTAAAGCAAAACTTTTCAAGGAGCTAATCAGAATTTGGAGCTAATTATTTATTAGCTGACATCTTGATGAATTAATCATTATATTCCCAGCCTGGAGAGCCTCACAAAAACTTCTGACTTAGTCCCAGCTGTTTTGGATTCGGGCTGAAGTCAAATATGATTGGTGGCAATTATTATCAGGGGCGCCGCGAGGCATAAAGCGAACCAAGCGGTCGCTTGGGGCCTCAAGATCTTAGGGGCCTCGGCGGCTCCGTGACGTCGGCGTGACGTCACTTTTTCCCCGCAGCCCCGCGGGGCTGGCACTGGCAGAGCAGAGCAGGGCTACAGGAAGATGGCCGCCGCCAAAGCCCTGCTCTGGAGACTATGTCTCCAGTACAGGGCTTCGGGTGGCCATCTTCCCGTAGCCCTGCATGAATCAGCGCGGGAGATTGGAGGAGGGAGCCAGGGAGGGAGCTCCGTGGGAACTGCACGCCTGAGGAGCCGGCCGGGAGAGGAGACGGGGAGAGAAGACTTCTTCCAGTGCCAGCCTGCCAGGTGAGTAAATTCTTTTCTTTTTGCAGCCCTAATTGCGATTGATTTCTGCTGAACTGAGCCCTAATTGCATTTGATATCTGCTGAAAATGTGGCCCTAATTGCCATTGATTTCTGCTGAACTGTGCCCTAATTGCGTTTGATATCTGCTGAAAATGTGGCCCTAATTGCGATTGATTTCTGCTGAACTGTGCCCTAATTGCGTTTGATATCTGCTGAAAATGTGGCCCTAATTGCGTTTGATTTCTGCTGAACTGTGCCCTAATTACGTTTGATTTCTGCTGAAAATGTGGCCCTAATTGCATTTGATTTCTGCTGAACTGTGCCCTAATTATGTTTGATTTCTGCTGAAAATGTGCCCTAATTGCGTTTGATTTCGGCTGAAAATGTGCCCTAATTGCGTTTGATTTCTGCTGAAAATGTGCCCTAATTGCGTTTGATTTCTGCTGAAATGTGGCCCAAATTGCGTTTTTATTTTCTGGTGTCTGGGGTAACTGTTGCTGCATTTATTATTTAATGGTCATAGTTGGCTACATTTGCTGTGCTACGGTTAAGCTTCGCCCATACAATGTCATGGCCACGCCCATATTTTGGCGCGCTACGCGCGCCTCAATCACCCCCACATCCATTTTTCCCCGCAAACAGCCCCGCCCCAATCCGCCCTCCTGCTCCACCCACATGTCATGGCCACGCCCACTTATGCGGGATAACCACACCCATTTTTCGCCGCGGCGCACTTCGCGCGACGCAGGATAGGGCCTCTTGCTACAGTCCGCTTGGGGCCACAAAAACCTTAGCTGCACCCCTGATTATTATGGCCACTTCAATCTTGGGGCACCCAGAGTTGAAGAAAGGACACGGTCCGTCTGTCCTGCCAGTCTCATCCACAGCTCTGTCAGTCTTGTCAGTCAGTTCTGCCACTCCTGGCCACACTTAAAGAGGAACTCCAGCCTAAACAAACATGCTGTCATTAAGTTACATTAGTTATGTTAATTAAAATAGATAGGTAATATAATATCTTACCCACCCTGTTTTAAAAGAACAGGCAAAGGTTTGTGATTTCATGAGGGCAGCCATCTTTTTGGTTAAAAGGAGGTGACAGGAAGGATGAGACACAGTTCCAACTGTCCTGTGTCCTGATCACCCTTCCCAGTTGCTAGGCAATGAGAACAACAACATCAGAAATCCCATCATGCTTTGCATAGCTTCAGGGGAAAAAAGCCCGGGCAGTTTTCTTTGATGGGGCGGAGCTTAGCTAAATAATGCAGCTAAAAATGACACTTCTATAAGAAAAACAGAGTTCTGATGCTGTGAAACTGTTAAAGAAACACCAAGCCTTTTCAGTTCTGCTGAGTAGATTTTTAGTCTGGAGGTTCACTTTCAGTAAGTCTAGTCAGTCAGTTCTGACAGTCCCGTCCACACTTCAGTCAATAAGTCAGTCCTGCCCACAGCTCTGGCTGTCTTGTGAATCAGGTCTGCCAGTCCTGTCCACAGTTCAGTCAGTCTTGTCAGTCAGTCCTGTCAGTCTTGCCCACAGTCAGTTCTGCCAGTCCTGTCCACACTTCAGTCAATAAGTCAGTCCTGACAGTCCTGCCCACAGCTCTGGCTATCGTGTCAGTTAGTTCTGCCAGTCCTGTCCACAGCTCAGTCAGTCTTGTCAGTCATTCCTGACAGTCTTTTCCCCACTTAAGAGTTCTATCAGACTGCTCCCATCAGTTCAGGTTCACAGTGTGTCCCCTCAACTCATCCAGCTTGTCCTGTTTTCTTTCCGTCACTAGTGGGGCAATCCTGGGGGGCTGTGACTCAGTAGCTAAGCAGCACAGCACTCAGCTGCCCCCTAAGCAGCTGAGCTGACTTATCTGAAATGGCTAACTGAACTATTCACCAATACTCTAGTAACAGCCAATCGGCAAATAGTACCCACAAATCTGGCCTTCCCATAGTCACATGTAGGCCATCTTTCCCTTTTAGGAGGACCACATAGTGCCTTAGTTTCTCCTTCTGTCGATTCTCCTAACTTCCTTAGCAACTAATTTCTGTTGTTATGCTGGAGGTGTGAAGCACATCTATTTAGAGTGTCAAAAACTACTTTGCCGAGCTGATTTACCGCACCTCAAGACATAAAGTTTGTAATGTTCATAAACTGCACCATTGAAATTCCGGAGAGAGCATAAACTCTCTCTGCTTGTATTCCATATGTTTACCGCAGAGGCAAGTTATCTGCCATTTATAAACCACAAACTTGTGTTCTGTAAACTCCAATTCATCAACTCCGGACTGATTTATTCCTGGCACTTTTCACTCCTTGCTGCAATTAAATCTATTGTTTTCATTAAAAAAAAAAGGTCTTTTTTTTCTAAGGAGCTGAAAAGGCTCCCACGACTGCCGGTGGGTTGAAAAGTCCACAGCGGCTATTAACCCAGGGGTTCTAAATCAGCCTGCTGTGCTGACTGAGTCAGTCTGATGTTTAAAAAGGAGAAAAACTAATGTGCCACAACAGATGAATGTTGGTTATCAAGATGACAGCGCCGAAAAAGTCAAGGTGACTCCGACTTTGAGGAACAATTTATTTCCATTTAATTTTTATACCTCTTCTGTGGCTGGCCCGGGAATGTGTAATTCCTGCTATTTTATGCTCTGTGTTTTCTACAGGTGGGAGCCATATTTTGACTTTAGTCAGGCAAATGCTGTTAGACACACGAGTGTATGCTGAACCCACGGTTGTTTTTAGGCATAGGCAAGCCAGGCAGTTGCTTGGGGTGACTTTGGTAGGAGGGGGCACCACACAGCTAATCTAAGCCAAATGGGCTTTATTATTATTATTATTTAGTATTTATATAGCGCCGACATCATCCACAGCATTGTACAGAGAACTGAGTTTAAAAACCATTTTCCTTGCATTTTTAAAATTGATTTCTCAAACGACAAAATGTTTGTGAAAACGTATTTTCTCGAAATCTTCTTCTTACAGTGAACCTCCAGACTAAAAATCTACTCAGCAGCACTGAAAAGGCTTGGTGTTTCTTTAGCAGTTTCACAGCATCAGAACCTTGTTTTTCTTACATAAGCCTTATTTTTAGCTTTACAACAGCTAAGCTCCGCCCCATCAAAGAAAACTGCCTGTGCTTTTTTCCCTGATACTGTGCAAAGCATGATGGGATTTCCTATGTTGTTATTCACGTTGCCTAGCAACTGGGAGGAAAACCTCTAGATCCCCCAGAGGTTTCCCACGTCCTCCTCCTGACCACCCACGTTCTCCTCCCAACCACTGCTAAGAGAAATGCAGATACTTACCTTGGTAGAGGGAAATCTCTAGATTCCCCAAAGGTTTTTCAACGTCTTCCTCCCGACAACCCACGTCCTCCTCCCAACCACCGCTGAGATAAAGTCACATACTTACCTAGGTAGAGGGAAGCCTTTGGATCCCCCAGAGGCTTCCCACGTCCTCCTCCTCCAGACAACCCACATCCTCCTCCCAACCAATGCTGGGTATCAAACCCTCTGGAAGTTTGTGTCCATGCTTCTGTCTTTGAATGAGTGTGGCCACATTATGCAGGTGCATGATGTCTAGCACTTGCTCAGTACTGTGCAGGTGTAAGCATGCCTGGATTTACCTCACAGGAGCCTATAGGCACAGATGTCCTGGCACATCAGACTCCGCCCTCCATGAACCTACAAACCGCCACCAAACTGAACCGCAAGTGTTCTGGCTGGCCCAGATGTCACTTCTCCCTTACTTCTCTTGCCTGTCATAGGTAGCTACAGGTGCCCCTTAGTATTAGGTAGCCGTAAGTACCCTCAATATTAAGTAGCTAGAGGTGCCCCCCTCTGCATAGGGAAGGAGGCGCTCGGGGAGGGGAGTGAGCCGCCTTTCCATCAACAGGCGCCTGTAGGCACATGCCTATAGTGCCTTATGGTTAATACGGCCCTGGGTGTAAGGCATCCTGGGCCTACACAGTGCAGCCACTCTTGTTCACTCTTTGACAAGCCCTTGTGAAGGAGGTTCGGCGGGTCCAAGCACTGGAATGCCGAGGTGGAGGGGGGTGAGGAACCCAATTTTGTTCCCTACAGGTACGTTTGATTTTAATGTGTCCCACAACTAACTTACACAAAAACAAGAAAAAATATATATAGTGTATATCTCGTTCTAGAAACGGCTGCAGACATACCTTTCCCCCTTTAGCTAGCTTTGCTTGCTATTATCTGAAACTAATTTGATATGTGGAGTTCAGCCGAGCAGAGTTAGTCATCTCATATAGGATCGGAGGGGGGAGTGGGTGGAAAACAGCATTCCCAGCGTTTCTGGAGATTGAAGGCAAGGCGGGAGCCCGTCGCCGGGTTCCCACCGATAATTAATGACAGCAGCCAGAAACAAAAGTCCAAGCCGGAGCTCCGAGCCATCTTCTCCGCCGAGCTCAAACGGATTCAAATTGTTATTGATTTCAAGCGCGGCTCTTTCTGTAGATTATTGGCTGGCTGTTTCAATTAAAGCTTTGAAAAAACCTAATGCTTCAAAATGGAATTGCCATCTCAGGGAATTGAATACAGACCATTATGACAAGTATGGAGTGTACATTTAGGTTAAGCATCCATAATGTAGTTACTAATTTAAGATTATTATCATAAATGAAAGCATAAGTCTTTTCCTTGTCAGAGATTTACAGTAAGCCTTGCGGGCCGGCGTTACCAGAATCCGCTGATCACATGACGCGATGGGCTATTTTCCTCTTAAGGGAACTTGAGAGGCCTGTATTTATTGGAAGTGGCCTTTGTGCTCCACATCTAGCACCACTTTCCATACCCCCTGCTAGATTTGCCATTATTACATTGCTGTAAGAATCTGGCATCTGGAATGTTATTCCGTTACATCCATTGTTGCACCAGAAATGCTGCATATGTGTGCAAATAGAAATGGCACAAACCAGGGGCGTCGCTAGCCCCAAAGATCAGTGGCATGTTCCCCGGATCTATTCTGGGGTGCCCCTAATGTCCCCCAGGCAGTGTCAGCTGTGTTGCTTCAATGGTGCACATGCTGGGAGCAGTAGTACATCAATCAAGGGTATGCTGGGCGCTGTGGTGACTCTATGTGGGCATACTGGGTACTGTAGTGCCATGCTGGGTGCTGTGATGCCTTTATGGGGCATGCAGGGAGCTGTGGTTCTTCTATGGGGGCATGCTGGAAGTTGGAGTGCCTCAGTGGGAGCACGGGAGGGGTCCACTAGAAGATCAGGGAATGCTATGGGGAGGAACGGCCAGATAACCTTGCGGCAGGCCAGCCTGCCCACCAGAAAGCCAGACCAGCCAGCACAGAAGCCAGGTAACTCTGCCTGGTTATGTTTAAATGACACTGCCTATTTATGTGATATGCTGCATTTTTTTTTCTGTATTAGTGGAGAGGGGGCAGGCCTACTTAGACCGCTTTTAAGTTCATGTAAATGTGGCTCCACCCATGACCACACCCATATTATGGTGCATGGCCCCACCCGTTTTCTGTCTAGAGTACCCAAAGTGCCCCGGAACTCTTAGGATCCTAGCAACACCCCTGGCCCGAATCCTTTGCAAGCGAACTGTCCCTGGGGAATGAACTCTGGGTCACTTCCGTGTTCGTAAGCTTCCATAGTACTGCGCAGACGCTTTCCCAGTGGCTGAGCGTCTATGAGCACACGCCGTCAGCCGGGAGCGCTCTGTGTGACATCATGCACATGGGACAGGGGACACGCCCTCAAGGACCCGCGGCTGCCGGGAAAGCAGCTGTGCAGTACTATGGTAGCTTGCGAACATGAAAGTGACCCCAAGGTCATTCCCCAGGGACTGTTCGCTTGCGAAGAGTTTGGGCCATCTCTATCTGCAAAAAATGTTTACAATTCAGGAAGTGAATGGTGTGCTTTGAGGAGGCCTGGGCCTGCAGCAAGAGGAGACACAACAAGTAAAGGGCCCTCTGGATTTTGCTTGAAGTAAGGAGGAGTTCCAGGCTCCAAACAGTACACAAACCAGGGGTAACCACTGGGAGAGAGAGCAGGATCACCCACCAGGCAAAACAAATCAAAAAGCACAAACCAGTATATGCTGCTCAAAAAACTGCACTTTATTAGAAAGAATTATTTAAAAATACACAAACACTATATTCTGGGTATGTCAGGAAATAAACTGACATAAGAATTATTGCAAATGCAATACAAAGTGCTGCTACTGTACTGGACACTATAGAGAGACCACCAAAAAATAGTACATTACCCCACTGCAATAGTCTGTCAATATAATCAAAGACTGTGCCTTTCGGTAACGCCCACTCTGTGAACATGTGAGGAGACCTGAGATTGAAGGAAAGAGTAAGGTCATAACCACTCACAGAAGACAAAAATAGGTGTGGCCAAATTATCCAGAATTAATCAAGTTGGTGTCACAATAAACCCAACGAATTGACTGTCTAATGAACATATCTTGGTGATGCCTATATCAGCCTCCGTGAGGAGACCATGGAGAAGATTGTTGCAAAAAGGTCATAACCACTCACAGAGGGCATAAATAGGCGTGACCAATATGGTTAATTATCTCAATAATCATAAGATTAGACAGACAGTTTCAGAGAATGACTAAGTTGGTATGAAAAACAACCACAGAGGAAAGCTGTCTAACAAATGTACCCTGGTGATACCTATATCAGCCTCTGCGAGGTGACCAAGAGGGTAGAGATTGCAAAAAGGTCATAACCACTCACAGAGGTCATAAATAGGCGTGACCAGTATGGCCCAATATAGGCAACAGATATATATCTAGACTGACAATAAACATGCTATATTACAGTAGGGATGTTGGAAACACCATATCCTAAATTCACTGAGGGACCTATCGGGTATCAATTTTGTACAAGGTTCATAACCACTCACAGAGGATAATAGGTGCAACCAATATGGTCTAATATATTGTCTATTCATAGAATACATAGATGCCAGCAATTGGTAACATGACTGGGAGCCACTCTCTAGTTAAGTATACCGAGTCTGAAATGTGCTATTAAAGTCACAAAAGTGGAGAAACCAGCCTAAATGTCAGCGCCAAAGCAAACGTTTCTATCTTGCGACAACATGCATGTCAAATCAGCATAATTTCCATATGAACAGCCATTAGGTCTGGCAGTATATGAATTGATCATCCATGGTATAGTTCACAGCCCACATGTAGATATGCAGTAGCTGTGAAGCGCAGAGCACAGTGCTTAAAGTCTCTTATGAGGATAAGATTATAAAATTCCAACACGTATATTGTATACGGATAATGGAGGACTGTGCACTGTACCTGGATTAAAGCAAAGTTCATCTGAGCTGACATGTTCTGCATAGTAATCCCGTAGAACAAAAAGTCACACAGCAGAAGCCAGGCTAGATATTATTATTATTATTTATTGTATTTGTAAAGCGCCAACATATTACGCAGCGCTGGACAATAAATAGGGATACATACAATATTTAGGGGTGACATACAGCAAAATGACAATACCGGAATACAAGAAACATCAGATCATGCAGCACAGTATGAGTACCAGGTAATGCTTAGTCACTGGATGGAGCATGGAGATTAGGCAAGTTAGGTTCACTCAGATGCCTAGCATGGGTTCACAGTAATGGAGGTGCATGATCAGGTAGGACACAAAAGGAGGAGGACCCTGCCCAAAAGCTTACAATCTAAAGGGAGAGGTAGGGACACGAGAGGTAGGAGACCAGAGTTCAGCTGTGGGTTTAGAGCACTTGTGAGGGGTAGTAGGCCAGAGTGAAAAGGTGAGTTATGTACTTCAGCCACCAGGCCGTGCACTGTGTCCAGAAGTATTATGAAACACCTTTTATGCATGCGTAGATTGCAAAGCAAGGCAGCGGTGGATGGCGTGAAGGCAGCTAAAGGTGCATTCACGCGCACGACAGCAGCCAACGACGGGTCCGTCGGCACCTCTCGCTGGGCGGGTTTTCAGTAGACTGTAGTGCGTGTATATGCACTGTCGGTGGACTGATGAGGCTGTTCCTGAACGATCCGCCTGGCAGATCTACCAGCCTTATAAGTCCGCCGACAGTGCGTACACACGCACTACAGTCTGCTGAAAACCCGCCCGGCTGGAGGTGCCGACAGACTCGTCGTTGGCTGCTGTCGTGCGTGTGTACTCACCTTAACATTCAGTCTCTGCAAAATGATCAAGTGCTCTTTGTAAGACACATGTCCCTTTAACATGCATGAACTGCAATACACATCAGCGGTGAGTGCCGCGAAGGGCGGCTGGCACGTAGTCACTGCGTGGTAAACAAGAGTGCATGTAAACTTTAGGCTGGTAGAAGAACATTAGCAGCACTTATCTGGCGTCAGGGCTGTACATAAAGTGCATGAATGGCCACAAGTGGCGGCTGATAGCGGCTGGTAGCAGCTTGGCAAATACAGGCTTCCACGTGCAGCAATGGCGGCGGCTCCTATCGGTCAAGCAGCGGCTCCCAGTACACAGTAGGGCGTAGCATGATGTCTACGCGCTTCGCCCTGCCCACCGGAGCTTCATCAGGACGTGCTATGTCATTCACCAGGCAACCTAGGCAGATGTGTGGGGCCTTGTGGTTGTCAAGGGGACCACCTACCACTTTCTTTGATCTCTCTCCACTTCAGCTTACTAAAAGGACCACGAGGGGCCCCAAATCTACTATCTTGCCTAGGGCCCCATTACATCCATCTTACAGATGCAAGGGGAAGGGTGTAAATCCTGTGAGGGGCTCTAACTACTACCTCCGAAAAAGAGACTCTTCTCCATAGCAGGCTGGTGGCCATAACTATTATATGACCCCTTCCATGAGGGTCAACACATTATGAAGGTAAGGGGAGGAGACTGCTGGTGGGGAGGAGAGGAAATTAGCAGTTACAGCCCCACCCTGGACTAAATAAAGGTGTGTCCTATACAATTTAGATAAAGCAAAATGAACTGCTGAGACACACAACAAAAGCAGGTCAAAGAGAAACTGTGACCAAGAATTGAACGTCATCCCAATCAGTAGCTGATACTCCCTTTCCCATGAGATATCTTTTCCTTTTCACAGATGGATCATCAGGGGGCTCTGCATGGCTGATATTGTGGTGAAACCCCTCCTACAGTGTGATGTCAGGAAGATGGTCCTGACAGTTTCCTGTCTGTGAACCTCATTGCATTGTGAGAAATAACAGCTGTTTACACCTGGGTCCAACTGCCAAAAAAGCAAGCAGCATCTCCTTCCACTGACATCACCTGCCAGCAGTAAAAATGTCACCATGTGGTCAATGTCAGAATGTAAATCAGGGAGAGGAAAGATTTTACAATGGGACTAAATCATGTATACGTAATTATTGTAAAAATGAAGCACTTTTTCATTACATTATTTTCACTGGAGTTCCTCTTTAACTTACCAGTAATGAACATGATTAGAACACAGTGGGCTTGATTCACAAAGATGTGATATAACTCTTATCATGGTCGCGCTAGCGTTTTTACACGCGCTATAATGCACGTAACGGTTTCCACACGCAAGCGCTAGTGCGACCTTGATAAGAGTTATCCAGTAAGCGGTACTCCAACTGTACTTCCACGGAGGCAGACGCATCATTTCTGGCTACTGGCATATCACAGTACTGTGTTCCCAAAAGGTGATTTATATTAAGGTGGCCCAGAAGTTATGAAGAGGGAGCCAAGGCTGGCTTGCTGCCCAATACCAAGATCTTCTCAGCTACTTCTACTAATTCTCTGCAACTACATTGGGTAATACTGTATGTCTGCAGAAGGTGGCTTCAGCTCAAGGCTGGATTTATACTTTTAGTGCCCCTAGGCCAACTTTCTTGTTTCTCCCTATAAATGTGCAGCAGTGCCCCTCCCATTCCATGTGCAGCCCCCTCTTCCATGTGCAGCAGTGCCCCTCCCATTCCATGTGCAGCCCCCTCATCAATATGTAACATCCATGCACAGCATCCCATCTCTTTCATGTACAGTTCTCTTAGACAGCAGAACCCTTCTTCTATGTGTTGTTCCCCTTTTGCAGACTCTCTTTTCAATTTGCCGCCTCCTTCTACCCATACAGTAATGGCTCTTCAATATCCAGCCACCAGCCACCCCCTTGGGCTGCGCCACCCAAAGCCCTGGCCTTCGTGGCCTATCTAAAAATCCGGCCTTGCTTCAGCTATGCAATTAAATGGAACCAGAGAGGAAGCTATGTAAAAAATAGAGAAAGCTTTTATACATACCTGGGGCTTCCTCCAGCCCCATAAACCTGGATCGCTCCCACGCCGCCGTCCTCTGCTTCGTCTATCGGCGGTACCGGGTCCCGTCACTTCCGGCGGACGCGGCTAATTTTCCGCATGAACAGGGGCTCCCTCGATAGCCTTACGTATGGCACGCGTAAGGCTAAGGAGGGAGCCCCTGTGATGCGGAATATTGGTCGTGTCTGCCCGCCGACTGGCCGACTGGCGGAAGTAACGGGAGTCAGTACCGGCGGACATAGGAAGCTGAGGACGGCGGCGTGGGAGCGATCCAGTCTTATGGGGCTGGAGGAAGCCCCAGGTATGTATAAAACCTTTCCTCTCAACATCTCTAGTTCCCTTTAAGAGATGTGATTGCTGCCTGGGAAGAAAGCTATGGCAAGTCTGGAGCAACAAAGTTCAGGATAGCTAAAGTGAGGTGAAAATAAACAGATGAGATAAACAATGATACCAATAGAACTAACGCTAAATAGGATTTTTCTGGAATCCCATGTTGTTACAAGTTAAAGCGGATCCGAGATGAAAAACTAACTATAACAAGTAACTTGTCTATATATCTAGCTGCAAACAGCGTCAACAGTATATGATTATTTCTTCCTGTGATACAATGACAGCAGCCATGTTGTTTGTAAACATTACACACAGGCAAAGCTGATCTGCATCTCCAGCTCTCTGCCTGTGACAAATTCACTCCCTTTCCCCCTCCCTCCTCCCCTCTGCCTCTGAAATCTCTGGCTAGTAACACCTCCTCCTGCTGCCTAGACTGAGCTCCCATAAGCCCTTGCTACAGTGCCAATGCTCTCTGAAAAAGCTGTGAGGAGGCTTGTTTAGTTTATAGGGAATTAGAGTATTAAAACAAAACAAAAAAAGTATTTGGCTTGCGGAATGCCCTATAAACTATAGGAAAGGAACACAATTATGCAATATGAGTAAAAGTTTATCTCGGATCCACTTTAAACAAAATCTATATTTAAAGGGCAACTGAAGTAAGAAGGATGAGATAACAATGCACATTGCCTGGCTGTCCTGCTGATCCTCTGCCTCTAATACTTTTAGACGTAGACCCTGAACAACAAGCATGCAGCAGATCAGGCATTTCTGACATTATTGTTTGTTTCTGGTGTTATTAAGACAAATAGACCAGCAGGGCTGCCAGGTAACTGGGATTAAAACAAAAAGAGGGACACCGAGAGCCCAATATAGAGTAGTATGAACTGGTAAATGAAGGTGTGTGGAAAGAGTATGTGAAATATACTCACAAGTCAGGGTTACCGCATAGGCAACCACTGTAAAAGCAGGTGGGGAGATTAGACCAGGCCCCACTGAGGATTAAAAAGTCGCTCTCTACAGATGAAGGAAAAAAGGGGTAACACCCCTCCACCAAGGGTGGATATGTATAATGTAGTATGGGTACAGAGGCAGCAGAAGAATGAAAAGATCTAAAACGTTTAAAAGTGAGGAGGTAGTGGTGGACTTACCTCCTCAGGGCAGACACAAGAAAATGCCGATCAATTTTCAGCAAAACAATTTATTTACATACCCCAGTAAAATACAACGCGTTTCGCGGGAGTGACCCGCTTCCTCAGGCAATAAGATGGAGCATATACAAAAACAGGTCTGGTACTATTCCAAGCGCCTCTGTCAGACAGAGACAGGGGAATGGCAAAGTACCAGACCTGTTTTTGTATATGCTCCATCTTATTGCCTTAGGAAGCGGTGTGAAAAAAACGCGGAAAAGCCGCCGCGTGTGCTCAGAACAAGGCGGCTGATTCCGCGTCCAACGCGGAGGTTGGCACGCGTAGGCCTACATCTAGTAGTATGGCCGAACGCGGAGAAACCGCCGCATGCCTTGATAGCGGTGTGCCGGTTTCCGCGTCCAGCGCGGCGGGTGCTTTACATCACATGTCTGGTGTGGCTGGGACTGATAGTCCACACAGGTTCAGAAGGACGCGCGCGCGCCGAGAGGCAGAGCTTATATGACAGCCAGAAGGGAGTCAGCTAACCAAGCCGGTCAGCTGACGGCAGTACCACTTCCCATTGGTCCAGAACTTAGGGGAGGCGCTGGAGAGCGCTTTGCTATATATACTGGGTGCTGGTCATTCTCTGGTTGTCTGCCGTTGCGATCACTACGTGGTAGCACTCAGACCTTATTGTTAGAATCTGTGTTATCTCTGTTATACTTCAGACTAGTTCCAGGGTGTTGATGATCAAGGACCTCACACCCAAGATTAGGAATCTGTGTTACCATTCTGTTATACTTCAGACTAGTTCCAGGGTATTGATGACTACGGAGCTCACACCCAAGATTAGGAATTAGCATTACCATCCTGTTATTCTTCAGACTAGTTCCAGAGTGTTGATGATCTAGGAGCTTACAGCTATAGACTAGACATTGTTGATTATTTGTTATGACCTTCTGCTTTCCTGACCTCTCTTCTGATCTCTGATTTGGTACTTCGCAAACCTTGCTTGCCTTAGGACTCTGTATTGTCTCTTCCTCTGTATCTTATCTGTTTGTCTGTTGCCGACCTGGCTTGTCCGACCTCGAGAACTATCTCCTCTGTTTAGAGATAGTTCACAGATCTGTCAGTGACACTCCACCATTGGTGTCACTCACACTCTGGTCCTTCCCACTCTCAGCCTGACTCCTCCCCTTGGGGAGCCTCAGGCCATTAGAAGGAGCTTGTTCTTGGGCAGTATCTCTTACTGCCTTGCACCCTCAATACGGGTGCTCTCCTCAAAGTATTACTGTTGCACCAAACACTCATCTTACTCAGGTGTTCAGAGGTTAGAGATATATCTGATTATCGGTGATACTGCAGATCATCAATAAACGGGTATATATCTGTATTCTCGGTGATACTGCAGATCACCGATAATCAGATCCTCTCTGTGTTACACCGATCGTTACAAACGGGAAGCGGGTCACTCCCGCGAAACGCGTTGTATTTTAACCACTTGAGGACCCACCCTTTACCCCCCCTTAAGGACCAGCGCTAGTTTGATTGATCTGTGCTGGGTGGGCTCTGCAGCCCCCAGCACAGATCAGGGTGCAGGCAGGGAGATCAGATTGCCCCCCTTTTTTCCCCCCTATGGGGATGATGTGCTGGGGGGGTCTGATCTCTGCTGCCTGCGAGTGGCTGGCGGGGGGGGCACCTCAAAGCCCCCCTCCGCGGCGAAATGCTCCCCCTCCCTCTCCTACCTGGCCCCCTTTGGTAAGCCGGGCTGCACAGGACGCTATCCGTCCTGTGCAGCCAGTGACAGGCTGTCTCCTGTCACATGGCGGCGATCCCCGGCCGCTGATTGGCCGGGGATCGCCGATCTGCCTTACGGCGCTGCTGCGCAGCAGCGCCGTACAAATGTAAACAAAGCGGATTATTTCCGCTTGTGTTTACATCTAGCCTGCGAGCCGCCATCGGCGGCCCGCAGGCTATTCACGGAGCCCCCCGCCGTGATTTGACAGGAAGCAGCCGCTCGTACGAGCGGCTGCTTCCTGATTAATTAGGCTGCAGCTGGCGACGCAGTACTGCGTCGCTGGTCCTGCAGCTGCCACTTTGCCGACGCACGTTATGAGTGTGCGGTCGGCAAGTGGTTAATGGGGTATGTAAATAAATTGTTTTGCTGAAAATTGATCAGCATTTTCTTGTGTCTGCCCTGAGTCCACCACTACCTGCTCACTTTTAAACATTTTTTATCCTTCTGGCGCCTCTGTGTCCATACTACATTAGGTAACTGGAATTGTTTCAAAAAGAAAATAAATATGGCAGCCTCTATATGCTTCTCACTACAGATGTCCTTTAAGACATTCAGAGTAATTATGACCTATTAAGCCTTTTAAGTGTTGTATGACCTCTAATTAGTTATCAGGTAGAATTGCAGCAGTTGACTTTATTGACTGCAGATAAACTGTGATTAATAGCCCTGGTTTATTAATAGTTCAATAAATGTGTGTGTGTGTGTGAGAGAGAGAGAGTGCGTGCGTGTGCGTGGTCATAGACAAGTTTTATATAGGTTTGGTACTGTATGTGTACAAGCTTATCTCAACGTGCCCCCATGTCACTTCAGGTACTTTTTACATAGCTGTCAGAGCTGGACTGTAAATAAGAATGAGTACAAAAAATTGCTACCTTTACATTAAACGCTGCAGAAGATGAATGGGGATTCCCTGGACAGCAAGAAAATCTAATCAATTGGTACTTAAAGACTCTAGTTTGCTCGCCCAAGGATTTATAGTAAAATTAAAGCTTAAATAGCTTGGCCACAAGAATCATCGGAGAAGATTCTGATAGTAGCAAAAATTGAGGGGTGGGGGTGTCAGGAAAATGTGCTAGCAAAGGCTTACAGTGAACCCGAGGTGAAAATAATTTTAATTTCTAGTTTCCTTAAAGTGTCCCTAAATGTAAATGCACAAACCATTGACTTTTTTTTTTATCCCCCCTGCTCTCAGAAGTTGTATTTTGCCAGGAAAACTTTTATGGCTGTAATCTGCTCATTAGTGATGTTTACTATATTCCTGACAAGGTGCCGACAAGGCAGAAGCTGTCACTTCCATGCCTAGAAATCAACTCTTTCAGGCAGCAAAATAAAGTAAGACAGCCTGGTAATTAACCTTTTCACCACAAAGGGTTTTTCCTCTTAAAACGGGATTTCCTGCAGGGCTTCCCCGGTCGCCATGGCGACGGGGCGGGATGACGTCACCGACGTCATGGACGTCAGGACGTCACAGGGAATCCCGATCCACCCCTCAGCACTGCCTGGCACTGATTGGCCAGGCTGCGCAGGGGTCTGGGGCGGGGGGGGGACGGCTCGACGCGGCGGGTAGCGGCGAATCGGCGGGTAGCGGCGGCGATCGCGTACTACACGCAGCTAGCAAAGTGCTAGCTGCGTGTAGGAAAAAAAATTATGCTAATCGGCCCAGCGGGGCCTGAGAAATCCTCCTGCACAGGTTACCTCGAGCTCAGAGCTGAGATCAGGATAACCGGCAAGGAGGTTAAATCGTGGTTTAGCTCAACCTTATCTCTTTTTTTTCATGAATAATCTCTCCTTGCTTGTTTATCTCCTGCATTAGCACTCCTTACAGTTAAGGTGAATAATAAGTAACCTTTGTGAATGAACCTCAATGAGAGACAGTTGAGATAGGAGCTTCAAAAGACAGTGCTGTCCACGACTTTATAAAGTTGCAGAGCTCATAGGAGCTTTTTTGTATAGATAACAACTGAAGTTTCTTAACTCTTCCTGCACTGAAAACAATATTAGACTCATATCTGTGCTAATAGTTTGTATTTCTTAGCTGTGCTATACATACAAATCATTAGATCATATTTTTTTTTTCATTTCAGATTTCCTTTAAAGGACACCCGAGGTGACATGTGGCATGATGATATAGACATGGGTATGTACAGTGCCAAGCACACAAATAACTATGCTGTGTTCCTTTTTTTCTTTCTCTGCCTGAAAGTTAAATGTTAAATATCAGGTATGTAAGTGGCTAACTCAGTCCTGACTCAGACAGGAAGTGACTACAGTGTGACCCTCACTGATAAGAAGTTCCAACTATAAAACACTTTTCTAGCAGAAAATGGCTTCTGTGAACAGGAAAGAGACAAAAAGGGTCAATTGTTCATAGATTTTAGCTCTGGCTTACTTAAATGAATGTGTCATTGAGCAAAAACATTAAAACAGTTAAAACTTAAAAAGTAGATTTAAAGGGACTCAGAGCATAAATATAAAAAAAAGATTTATACATACCTGGGGCTTTTTATATTTAAGCTCTGGTACACTTTAAACGTAAAATACAACTGTGGAATATCTTAAAAAGTCATTTTTAGGAGAAGGAAGATAGATACAATCGTTTATTTCATTCGTTTATTTTCCCCTCGGGTGTCCTTTAAGGAGTTGATGAAAATGAATATTTATATATATATAGATAGATAGATAGATAGATAGATAGATAGATAGATAGATAGATAGATATGATTCATTCACTTCCAGCACGTGAAGGTCGAGAAGCTTCGCCGCAATCCATCATTAACACGGACGCGTGTGATCTCAGATAAGTCAGAGACCTCACCAATCTCGCAATTATCTTCTGAGAATTGTGCAGTCAAACACAATACGCATTAACGGTAAATGGCCATTGCTATCTTGAATAGAGAAGTATCCATCAGTGTCGTCAACCTCGGGGAGTAATTATGCACTAATCACATGTCTGCGCCAGGGTTGCATTAATTTCGCAACATCTTAGTCTGGCCTTGTGTCTAAATTACAGATATTTCTTCTGCCGCAGAGTCTGGGGTTATCTGCAATTTTAATCAACTGTATGGAATAATTAGCAGGGCATGTGCCAGCGGCAGAGGGAGCGCACGCAAGATTAATGAGAGAGGTACCTTTGCATTAAAAAGTTTTTTTGAACATCTTTATGTTACCAAGCAGAGGCGAATCAGCACATAAACATTCATCTATTAACGGTAAGAGCTCTCCAGGACTCAGAATGAAGCCTGGAACAACATTCAGAGAATACAGAATAGTTGTGACACGTCCGATCCATCCCCTACTTAAAGTGGACTTACACTTTAATTCCAACAATGGATCAGTGGCGTGCGTACCTAGGGAATTTGACACCCACTGCTGATTATTTACAGACCCAACCCCCAAAAAAAAAAACAACTAACAAACAAAAATAAAAACAATGGGTTAACGGTTTGGGACGCTGAGCAGGTTGCTGCAAATTTTGGGGGATTTTTGGGGAAAAGGAGTCATCAGGATTTGGACAGAAAAAACGTTATGCAACTCTGTAGTACTCTATACAGTGCTGCAGAAGATGTCAGTGCTATATAAATACATAATATTAATATGGTAGGACATTAGAATATGACTATGGTACCATTAGATTGTGAGCTTCTCTGAAGACAGTGGGAAATGGGGAACATACGAAAGAGGGGGATGCATAGGACGTAGTGTTGGGCGAACAGTGTTCGCCACTGTTCAGGTTCTGCAGAACATCACCCTGTTCGGGTGATGTTCGAGTTCGGCCGAACACCTGATGGTGTTCGGCCAAACCGTTCGGCCACATGGCCGAACTAAGAGCGCATGGCCGAACGTTCCCTGAATGTTTGGCTAGCGCTGTGATTGACCGAACGGGTCACGTGGTTCGGACCCGAACGCGCTCTGATTGGCCGAACGTGTCACGTGGTTCGGGTAAATAAATACCCGAACCACGTAATTTCTCCGCCATTTGTCTGTGGGTTTAGCTTTGGGTAGGCAGGCAGGGTAGTTCTCTCTCCAGCCGTACTAGCCAGGGTCCCCCCCAGTCATTGTGTCGCTGCTGGGAACAGTAGTACACCGCTCAGCCACACTATATAGCATTGTGTTTACTGCCACTCTGTGTACACCGCTCACCCAGCACTATATAGCATTGTGTTTACTGCCACTCTGTGTCTGCTGGGAACAGTAGTACACCGCTCACCCGCCACTGTATAGCATTGTGCTCTGTGTCGCTGCTGGCAATAGTGGTACACCGCTCACCCGCCACTGTATAGCATTGTGCTCTGTGTCGCTGCTGGAAATAGTGGTACACCGCTCACCCACCACTGTATAGCATTTCTGTACTGCCACTGTACTGCTGCCAGTCAGCGTGTACTTTAAGGATAAGTGAAATGAGGAAGAAATCCGGTGAAAGAGGGAGGGGCAAGGGAAGAGGTGTTTCCCCTGACGGTTCACGTACAGGCCACAGGGGAGCACCCAAGAAAACCCACTCAATACCGCCCATGTTGTCCAGGACAACAACCCTCAAAAATCCAAAAGAACAGGACCAGATAATTACTTGGATGACCTCTCAAGCGTCCAGCAGTGGGTTAAGCAGCACCAGCACATCACGCACGAGGTCCGAGTCCTCAGCTAGTTACAAGGAGCCAGTGGGCACAAAGCTGACACAACCGGCAGCGACACCACGCACACAACTGCCAGATAACCAGGCCGAAGAATTACCTCAGGACACAATGGGGTATTCGCAGGAGCTATTCCCAGCCCAACAAACTTCCACCTTTGAAAGGTCAATGGAGGAACAGCCAGAAATGTTGTGCCCGGATTCACAACCATTAACTGTGGGAAATGCATCGCGCACTGAAATACAAGGCGAGTCCGAGGACTTTAAAACCAAAATCCCAGAGCAAGTTGGGCAGGAGGGGTTGCAATTGCAGGAGGTCGGCCGAGAAGATCTGGAAGACGACGTTGGAGTGAGCTGCGCAGAGGTTGTTCTGGGGAGCTCTACTCCACGGCGGCCCCCACAATGACATATGACGAGTTTGAGGAGATGGAAGAGGAGGGTATGGACAATGTGGACATAGACCCAGATTTTGTATGTGAACGACAACATCGCCATCGTAGCAGCACAGATGAGTCTGTTGAAGAACCCACTGCTGCATGAGTTCGCCTTGTGCCACAATGTAGGCGGCGCGAAATTTCAGGCACCACAAGCGTGGAAGTTCCTTTGAGACGCAAAAGAGGCGCAAACAGAAATCGCCAGCAAGGCAGGTGCTCCAAAGTCTGGGCTTTCTTTGAAGACTGCACTGAGGATGGTACCATGGCGATTTGCAAGGTGTGCAAGACCCGCCTGAGCAGGGGGAAAAGTATTAACAACCTCTCCACCACCAGCATGAGCCGCCACATGCTATCCAAACATCCCACTCTGTGGGCAAACGCGGCAGGACAGGGTACCAGCAACACTGCCTCCCTTGGGGTCACCAGACTCACCACCAGACCCGCCTCAGCAGCAGCAGTAGCCCAGCCATTGCGTGGTTCACAACATTCACAAACATCAGACGACGCTGACACTGTCACTTTCCGGAGTAGTGCTCTTGAGGTCTCCCAGTGTTCATTAAACACAACAACCAACAGCCCTTCAGTGTGCAGCCCTACGGTTCAGTTGTCTGTCTCGGAGATGTTTGAGCGCAAGAGGAAATTGCCAGCAAATGACCCCCGGGCCGTGGCAGTAACAGCCAGCATAGCCAAGCTTCTGGCCTGCGAAATGCTGCCATATCGAGTGGTGGAGACAAACAGCTTCAAGGGCATGATGTCAGTGGCCATCCCACGTTACGTGGTTCCCAGCCGCTACCACTTTGCGCGCTCTGCAGTGCCTGAGTTGCATGAGCACGTGGTCAGCAAAATAACCCGAAGCTTGAAGAATGCCGTTGCCTGCAAGGTTCACCTCACCACTGACACCTGGACGAGTGCGTTAGGCCAGGGTCGATACATCTCCCTTACCGCGCACTGCGTGAACCTTGTGGAGCCTGGCAGCGATTCCTCACCTGCTACGGCGCGGATATTGCCCACGCCGCAAACAGCTGCACCGCCGTCCCTCCCACTGGATAACAACAGCAGCACCTACCTCTCTGACTCCTTCTCCTCCAACGCATCGCAAAGCTGTACCTCATCCGGAAACGCTAACCCAGCACCAGCAGCAGTAGGATCGTGGAAGCAGTGCAGCACAGCTGTTGGCATGCGTCAGCAAGCGTTGCTGAAGCTGATCTGCCTTGGGGATAAGCAGCACACAGGGGAGGAAATTTGGAGGGGAATAAAGGAACAGCCGGATTTGTGGCTGGCACCGCTGGACCTGAAACCGGGCATGGTTGTGTGTGATAATGGGAGTAATCTCATTCGCGCTTTAAGGTTGGCTAAGCTGACACAACTCCCTTGCCTGGCGCACGTGATGAACCTAGTAGTTCAGCGGTTCCTGAGGACATACCCAGGCGTGGCCGATCTTCTGTTGAAGGTGCGACGAGTGGCCAAGCATTGTAGAAATTCCAGTACTGCTTCGGGGGCACTCGCCAAGATGCAGGAGCGCTTCAATCTCCCCCACCATCGCTTGCTGTGTGATGTCCCTACGCGCTGGAATTCTACGCTGCACATGCTAGCCCGCTTTTACGAGCAGAAGAGTGCAGTGGTCCAGTACATGACGGCGCAGTACCGAGGCGCATCCGGACAGCTGCCAAGCTTCTGTGGATCCGATTGGGCCAACATGTTGGACCTCTGCCAAGTCCTCCAAAATTTTGAGCAATCCACGTTGCTTGTGAGCAGTGACAACTCTTCAGTCAGCATTACCATACCACTGCTGTGTTTACTGAAGAGGTCAATGTTGAAAATCAAGGTAACAGCTGTCATGATGCAACAGGGGGAATCAGAAGGAGAAAACGATCAGCGTGATGGTACCAACATCAGGCCATCTGCCTCAGGAAACGCTGGCCCCAGCAGCTATGACGAAGAAGAGGAGGAGGAACAGCTGGAGTTGGAGCAGGAATTTCATGCCACCACTGACGAGGGCCAGAGCGGTGCACGTTGGACTTCCACAATTCAGCGCGAATGGTCAGCAGAAGCAGACCAGGAAGAAGGTGACGACTATGATGCATCACAACAATCACAACGCCCACAAGAGGATGATGATGGTTCTGGCAGGACTCTGGCACACATGGCTCAATTCATGCTAGACTGCATTGAATGCGACCCACGCATTGTGCGCATTCAGGACAACACCTATTACTGGGTTTATACCCTTCTGGATCCACGGTACAAACACAATGTTCCAAAACTGCTTGAAGAAAGAGTCAGACAGGTCAAAATGGAAGAATACCAGCAGGCACTTGTGGAGACTTTAGCCCTTGTGGAGACTTTAGAGAGGAGATTGACATCCTCACCCTCCTCTAGCCAGTTGTACGCCAACAGACTGACTTCCGCAAACCCAGGACGACCAGGAGGGCAGCAAACAACACAAGCCGCAGCTAGTGCACAAAAGGGAATGGCATCGGCAGTGTCCTTGGAGTGGGAAAATTTTCTGACACCCATGCAGCAGCCCACAGAACAGCAAGCGTGCACATCCACCTCCAACACCGATCGCCTGGAGAAGATGGTCAAGGACTACATGTCAGATGGCGTAGCTGTGTTGAACAATCCATCTGCACCCTTCAACTATTGGGTATCGAAGCTAGACACCTGGCACGAACTGGCAATGTACGCAATAGAGGTGCTGGCTTGCCCGGCAGCCAGCATTATGTCGGAACGCTGTTTCAGTGCTGCCGGAGGCATCGTCGCAGATCGGCGTATCCGCCTCTCCACAGAAAATGCAGACCGTCTGACTCAAATTAAAATGAATCAATCCTGGATTGGAAACGACTACGCAACACTCCAGGACCCCAACCAAGTAACATGAACAATGAACATCTGTGATGCCGGTCTCTTGTTACGGAACCTCTCATCTGTATTACATTTATGACTGCATGGCGGCAAAAAGCATTGCTATATCCGCACGCTTTGTCCTCATGCAAGGCCTGGGTTGTTGTGTCTCAAAAAGCGTGGCCTTCTCCTCCTGCGCCTGCTCCTGTTCCATCACGTGTGCTGCTGCTGCTGGGTTAGCGTTTCCGGTCCCTGTTTATGGAACCTCTTATCTTTATTACATTTATGACTGCATGGCGGTAAAAAGCATGCTATCCGCACGCTTCTTGTCCTCATGCAAGGCCTGGGTTGTTGTGTCTCAAAGCGTGGCCTTCTCCTCCTGCGCCTCCTCCTGTTCCATCACGTGTGCTGCTGCTGCTGGGTTAGCGTTTCCGGTCCCTGTTTATGGAACCTCTTATCTTTATTACATTTATGACTGCATGGCGGTAAAAAGCATGCTATCTGCACGCTTCTTGTCCTCATGCAAGGCCTGGGTTGTTGTGTCTCAAAAAGCGTGGCCTTCTCCTCCTGCGCCTCCTCCTGTTCCATCACGTTTGCTGCTGGTGCTGGGTTAGCGTTTCCGGTCCCTGTTTATGGAACCTCTTATCTTTATTACATTTATGACTACATGGCGGTAAAAAGCATGCTATCTGCACGCTTCTTGTCCTCATGCAAGGCCTGTGTTGTTGTGTCTCAAAGCGTGGCCTTCTCCTCCTGCGCCTCCTCCTGTTCCATCACGTGTGCTGCTGCTGCTGGGTTAGCGTTTCCGGTCCCTGTTTATGGAACCTCTTATCTTTATTACATTTATGACTGCATGGCGGTAAAAAGCATGCTATCCGCACGCTTCTTGTCCTCATGCAAGGCCTGGGTTGTTGTGTCTCAAAGCGTGGCCTTCTCCTCCTGCACCTCCTCCTGTTCCATCACGTGTGCTGCTGCTGGTGCTGGGTTAGCGTTGCCGGTCCCTGTTTATGGAACCTCTTATCTTTATTACATTTATGACTGCATGGCGGTAAAAAGCATGCTATCCGCACGCTTCTTGTCCTCATGCAAGGCCTGGGTTGTTGTGTCTCAAAGCGTGGCCTTCTCCTCCTGCGCCTCCTCCTGTTCCATCACGTGTGCTGCTGCTGCTGGGTTAGCGTTGCCGGTCCCTGTTTATGGAACCTCTTATCTTTATTACATTTATGACTGCATGGCGGCAAAATGCATGCTATCCGCACGCTTCTTGTCCTCATGCAAGGCCTGGGATGTTGTGTCTCAAAGCGTGGCCTTCTCCTCCTGCGCCTGCTCCTGTTCCATCACGTGTGCTGCTGCTGGGTTAGCGTTTCCGGTCCCTGTTTATGGAACCTCTTATATTTATTACATTTATGACTGCATGGCGGCAAAATGCATGCTATCCGCACGCTTCTTGTCCTCATGCAAGGCCTGGGTTGTGTCTCAAAGCGTGGCCTTCTCCTCCTGCGCCGCCCTCCTCCTGTTCCATCACGTGTGCTGCTGCTGGTGCTGGGTTAGCGTTACCGGTCCCTTTTCCTGGAACCTCTTCTCTGTATTACATTTATGACTGCATGGCGACAAAAAGCATGTTACCTGTGCAAAGAAACATGACATTTTCCGCATTTAAAAGACAGTTTTTCCTTTGAAACTTTACAATCAATTTTCTCAAAAACTATAAGCTCTATTTTAAATATTTTTTTTCCTCTTGTACCCACTCCCAAGGTGCACATACCCTGCAAATTTGGGGTATGTAGCATGTAAGGAAGCTTTACAAAGCACGAAAGTTCGGGTCCCCATTGACCTCCATTATGTTCGGAGTTCGGCGCGAACACCCGAACATCGCGGCCATGTTCGGCGAACGTTCGCGAACCCGAACATCCAGGTGTTCGCCCAACACTACATAGGAGGAAGAGGATGGATAAAGAGGTAGAGGCACAAGACAGAGAGCCTGGTGGGAGAGGAGAAATGGCAGGAAGACCTCTCACCAGGACTGCAGACATCACCGGTGCTGTTTAGCAGGGACATGCTGTTAAAAGAAGCCACTAAAACCTGAAAAGAGGAAAGGGTCATGGGGAAGACAACAGGGTGGGAGGGGGAGCTGGGAAAAGAGATGCGACCACCTGCAATCAAGCTAATCTAAATTGCCTGGAGCTTGCTTCTTTGCTCACTACAGAAGTCGGCTGTAAGCACCTGTATCACTGGCTTCTGCAACGGCAGACTGTCCTGCATCATATTTCACGCACACATTCTGAGTGGAGCATTACGGTTGAAAAAGAAGGAAATGCAGCAGTCACATGACTATGAAGACTAGGTGAAGGATACCTATCCTACCTAATAAAAGCCCTGTGTCTCTGCGTCCCATGTCCGTGTGTGTGTGTCCCTGCGTTTGCGCTACTGCGCCGCAGGGACAGCCGTTGTTCGAATGGGAGCAGGACAGCCAGGGGGCCGGCCGGCCGAGGGGGCGTGTGCATGGTCGCGCATGCGCGTTGACAGGTGGCGGCGGTGATGGACCTAGAGCCCGTTATTAAACAGGCTAAGGTCCCTAGTACTGTATAATGTTTCTGTAGCCAACTGAGCTTAAGTAAGGTTTTGAAAATTGTCTCTGTGAAGCGGGGAAAACAGCTACGTTACTTTGATAAAATTGCTCTGTGGTAACAATTAAAAAATGAGGATTCTGCTTCTTAAAAACATCCTCTCTTTAATATAAGTGAGACTTCTTATTTTCCTTAACGGAAATTGAATTTATTTTAAGTGTCAAACTTTTGACAACTTGAGATTTCCATCTCCTGCACTCCTCTTCACAAAATGAGCTTTTCCGCCCGGCGCTCTACCACCCTGACCCAGCTGGTTTATTCAGAAGAAAGTTTGCTGCATACAAATAGCTAAGCAGATAATGTGACAGTTTAATAACAGCTATTTGCTTTTTTTCACTTAATAACAGACATTTTCTGTACAGGAGAGGAAAAAATCTCGGCTCCATTCAGCTAATGTATTTGCAACAAGGTCTGAGGTGAGCTCTGTGTCCTAAGATTTGCACTAGAAATGAAGCTAGTGGTTCCACTGGTGGGATTAGAGTCAGGTAACATATTAGAAGGAAATAGTCCAGGCAACGTAAGCTTTTGAATATGAGTCGGCCTTAAAGAGAATCTGTATTGTTAAAATCACACAAAAGTAAACATACCGGTGTGTTAGGGGACATCTCCTATTACCCTCTGTCACAATTTCGCCGCTCCCCGCCGCATTAAAAGTAGTCAAAAACAGTTTTTAAAAGTTTGTTTGTAAACAAACAAAATGGCCACCAAAACAGAAAGTAGGTTGATGTACAGTATGTCCACACATAGAAAATACATCCATACACAATCAGGCTGTATACAGCCTTCCCTTTGAATTTCAAGAGATCGTTTGTCTGTTTCTTTCCCCCTCCATCTCACTGAAGAGTTATAAGCTGATTGTTTGTTTACTCTTGCAGACAGCTCTGCCCGGTTGTCTGTAATTCTGCAGTATATGACTCATCAGTATGTGAACAGAGGATTTATCCAGCTTGTAAAAGATAAGAGAGCAAAAAAAAAAGCTGGCTAATGTAAATAACACACACACACAGGGGAGTGTGCATAGAGGGGGCATGCATAGCAGATCACACTGAAGAGTTGGCAGCCTTCCAGACACAGGATGACAAGTCCGACAGGGGAAAGATAAGCTGATTTATTACAGAGATGGTGATAGTATAAAGTGCTGCAGTAAGCCAGTGCACATTATAATAGGTTTAGGAACCTGTAGGATGGTAGAAAACACAATGACATTTTTGTTACAGAGTCCCTTTAAAGAAAACCTGAACTGAAATTGAAAGTCAAAATAAGCATACACAAGTCATACTTACCTTCCATGTAGTCTACTCCTCAGTGTCTTTCTCCTGTCCCGCATCCTGTTTGTTCACTGTGATCAAGGGAATTTTCCGTCCTCCATTTTGAAAATGGCCATTACCCATAACAGCTTTCTGGTCAGCACACAGTTAAACTGTAACATTGCCCACTTGAGCCATAGGGAAACATGGACATTTATCTGGTACATCAGTTTTCCTCTCAGCTATAACTGACAGCGACTGATATTTTACTGACAGCAACTGAAATATTTCAGATCTGACAAAATATTGTCAGAACAGGAAGGGATTAATGTCAGAAGAAAATGGTGAGCTTCTGGGAGGAACTGATGGCAAGGTAACTATGTAATGTTCATTTCAAGTTACCTCATGTGTTTATTTTAAATATTTTTACTCAGTGCAGGTCCTTTTTTAAGGTCGGTTTTACACCTGGCTGATGCCCAGCCCTGTCGCATCACACCTCAGCACACAAAATGTCACTCATATGACTCTGCGGCAGAGTGCGCTGACAGGGCCATATATATAGCGCTGCCCCCAGTGCGAATTTTCGCCAAGGTCATTTTCGCATTGAAAATCCTATATTCGATTCGAGAGCATTTTTCACACACAAAAAAATGTCATGTGTTTTTTGCGTTTTTCACAAGAAAAAAAAAACCTCTATATTTTTAAAGCAAAAAGCATGAAAACATGGACAAATTATATTTTTACAGTGAAAATTCACGATAAACGTGAAAAAAAAACAAATTTTTCTATGGATTTTTCAGTCAAAAAATTGAATTTAACATATATTTGTGAAAATGTGTAAAGAATATTGGCATTTTCACTCTTCACTGGGCGGGGCCGTTAGCTCATCACCCCCTCCCTGTATGCTTCTCGCCCAGTGACGTACTCGCTGCTTAATAGGGTTTCATATTCCCGTCATTCCGCGCATGCGGCCACACCACTTGCGCCACGGCTCGGCGGCTGATCAGGCATTGCCTTGCATTGCCATTGCGATACTCTGCAGTAAAACTGGGTAACACAACTCAGAATTCCAATGCAGGTGTAAAAGGAGCCTAAATGTAAAGTTAGAGCAGAGCTTGGAATCATATAGGATTTGGTTGAAGATATCAGATATCGTGGTCTTGTCCCCATCTCCCTGTCCCCATCTCCCTGACCCCACTTTCCTTAACCATCCCCTCCCACACCTAACTTTATCTGCTCCCCATCCAGCCCCCCCCCCCCCCCCCCGCCTAACCCTTTGAGAGACAAAGGTGGGCTCAAAAATATATATATATGAGGCTACTTGATCCTGCGGGAAGGGGGGGGAGCGCAAAAACTGCCCCTCCCCGCTGCTCCCGGGGGCCGAAATGGCCCACTTTCGCTTTCGTGATCTACAGGTCACGCCGCTGCATGGAGAGACTGTGTATCTCTTACAGCGTGCAGGGAGACGAGGGAGCGGCAGGGGGTGCAGCCAGGGAGAGAGAGCTGCCTAATGGCAGCTCTAGAAACCCTACAGGATTGCCCTTGTTGGGCGTTTTGAACAGGGAATCCCTCTCACAAATATTGTTGCTAATCTCAGGGGGCTATAGCGCAGCAGTGGGGGAAGGCAGAGAGCGGCAGTGGGGGGACACAGAGGCATGTCATGGGGCAGATAACATGCCTCTGTTTCCCATCTGCCCACCTCGGGTGCTCTTTAAAAACACTCCCCTCAACGCCCAACCTTAACCAAGTTCCCCACACCTAAACTTAACCAACCACAGCCGCCCTTCCACTGCTATTATGATAATGTTGGGGCACTGACATAGACGTCATTACAAATAGCGGCTATAGTGGGACATTTTTTATTTATCCGGCACCCTTAGTGTGAAATTTGCTATTTATCCGGCGCCCAAATTTCACACTATAGCCGAGATATATATATATATATATATATATATATATATAGATATAGATATATATATATATCTATATATATATACATATATATATATATATATATATATATATATATATATATAAATATATATTTATATTTATATATATATATATATATATATATATATATATATATATATATATATATATAATGGCGCCTGTGGCAGCGCTTCGACAGGGTCTTTCTACATTTAAAAAAATAGGTACTTACGTATTATCCCATCTGGGAAGTTTGGCAGCTTTTTGGTAAAGTTCTTTTTGCTCCCCCAGGAACATCTTACCACTTTTGGAAAGCTAAAAGTCCCAGCTTTCTATTGCACTGGGTCCTGATTCATTATAATTTTCAGTTCCCAAGTTATGGGGTTTTGAAGGAGGGGTGTCCCTTGAACTTGGCTGCAGAAAGTGCAATTACAGAAGTACGGAATGGACCCGACATAATGATAAGCAGCACACCCAGGAGGTCTTCTTCCTTTGCAGCATAAATCCGTGTCTTCAAAACTTATGTCAAGTGCCCTGGGTCTCTCACTGCAGATGAAGGAGCAGCGCAGCTATGCACCCTCGTCTCCTCTCTGTCTTACTGGCATGGGCCGGAGGCTCAATTCCACTGGGCTCTCTGCAGCAAAGTGCAGGGGACCCAGTGCAAAAGAAAGCCGGGACTTTAACCTATTTTGGTTCCTGGACGTAGAAACTACGTCCAGGAACCATGCGCGCTACCGCGCACTACCGCGGCTGATCACGCGCGTGCACGCGCACTCCCGGCCGCGGATTCGGTAGCCAAGGAATCAATGTATCGGGCTATGGTGCCCGATCACTGATTCCTCTCCCCCGCTGAAAAGCGACAGCTTCTCTCGGAAGCTGCACCTTTTCTGGCCGTTCCCTTCCCGATGAGTCACTCTAAGCGTGAGTTACGTTTAGAGTGACGTCATGTAAACAAACTCATGGCCGCCATCTTGTGGCCAAAAAGTAAAACTACAACTAAAATTAAAAAAAAGTTAAACATAACACACAATTACATTATAAAACTATACTTTACATCCCACCCTCCCAAAAATACCCAAATAAAATGTTTAATATAAAAAAAACAAAAACATTGCAATAAAAAAAAAAAAAACGTAAATATTTACCTAAGGGTCTAAACTTTTTAAATATCAATGTAAAGATGAAATATTTCTATATTTTTTTTATTTTAAACTTGTTAATAGTGATGGATGCAAAACGGAAAAAATGCACCTTTATTTCCAAATAAAATATTGTCGCCATACATTGTGATAGGGACATAATTTTAACGGTGTAATAACCGGGACATATGGGCAAATACAAAACGTGAGTTTTAATTATGGAGGCATGTATTATTTTAAAACTATAATGGCTGAAAACTGAGAAATAATGTTTTTTTCCGTTTTTTTCTTATTCTTCCTGTTAAAATGCATTTACAGTAAAGTGGCTCTTAGCAAAATGTACCCCCCAAAGAAAGCCTAATTGGTGGCGGAAAAAAACAAGATATAGATCAGTTCATTGTGATAAGTAGTGATAAAGTTATAGGCTAATGAATGGGAGGTGAACATTTCTCAAGTGAAAACGACGGAACCTGAATGGGTTAAGCTTTCCAAACATGATTAGATCTGGCTAGGGGATCAAACAGAACATTAACAAAAAGCTGCCAAACTTTCCAGATGGGATAATACATATGTACCAAAAAATAAATACATCGGTTACCTTGTTTACATTTTTGTGGTGGTGCTTTTGGCCCACATCGTCAGATTTTTATTTCTGACTGTTTTATAGTTTGACCTGTTTGGGGTTTTCTACCCTTGCCGCACATACTCAGGGTCTCATCAGGCCCAGCTCTACCGCTGACCCCCTTTTGTGCCCACCAACAGAGCATTCTGTTGGTGGGCTCTGATGGCTGCCACTTTGTTTGTTTATTTATTTTTATTTATTTGTTTGTTTTTAAATAAATTTGACTATTTTTTTTTTATATTCAGCCCTCTCTCACTCCCCCCGCCAGCCGATCGCTCTTCTGCCTCCCAGGGGGACAGTCGTGTCACACGGCTGTCCCCAGTACAGCGCTGCCGTAGATTGAACACTGTACAGTGTATATAGATGTTGGTTTCGCCATCTAACAGTCTCCTAGTGGTGATCGCCACTGGGAGACTGATGACAGAGCAGCGCTCCGTCATTGAAGAGGAGATGCTCACGCATCAGCGCGCGCAATCTCCTGCAAAACCCCGCCCCAGGATTTCACACAAATTGGTGTTGATTGGTCCTGGGGCTGCCAGTTTCCGAACAGCAGTCGGCTAAAGGTTAAAGAGGAACTGTAGCGAAAAGGGGTAAAAAATAAATCAAGTCATTGCAAAGTGAGAAGTTAAAAAATAGAAGAGAGATCAATAAATAATTGATATTCGCCATGTAATGTGTTCATATTGTTTGATCTACAAGCAGCCAGCATGTAATCATCTTTACTACTGGTAGACATGAAAAACACAGACAGCACCAACTGCCATCACCTTTAACCACACCCCCTAACAATGTGATAGGCTAAAAGGTTGTCTTTTTTTAAAGATATACAAATGCACAGAGGGAGATACCGTTTTTTCAGCAGTTGGAAAAAACTGTTATTTCCCACAATGCAACAAGAATCACAGACATAAAACTGTCATGACATCACACTGTGGGAGGGGTTTTACCCCAATATCAGCCATACAGAACCCCCGATGATAAAAAAAAAATGGTAAAGAACTTGAATGGGAAAAGGGGTATCAGCTACTGATTGGGATGAAGTTCAATCCTTAGTTATCACTCCTCCTTAAAGTGAGACCGTAACCAGGAATTGGACTTCATCTCAATCAGTAGATGATACCCCATTTCCCATGAGAAATCTATTATTTTTCTCAAACGGATCATCAGGGGGCTGTGTATGGCTGATATTGTGGTGAAACCCCTCCTACAGTAAGATGTCAGCGCCACATAGCTCTGAGGTCCTGACATCACACTGTGGGAGCCTTGTTGCATTGTGGGAAATAACAGCTGTTTCCAACTGCCAAAAAAGCAAGCAGCATCTCCATCCAGTGACATCACCTGCCAGCAGTAGAAATGTTACCATGTGATAAATGTCTGAATGTAAATCAGGGAGAGGAAATATTGTACAATGAGCAAACACTGACTAAATCATTTATACATCATTATTGTAAAAATTAAGCTCTTTTTTATTACATTATTTTCACTGGAGTTCTGCGTTAAGCCCTTTGATGTAAACAAATCCTGTGAATGGATGCCTAATCATAGATGGATTAAAGGACAAAGTGACGTAACATGATGAGATAGACGTGTGTATGTACAGTGCCAAGCACACAAATTATGCTGTGTTCCTTTTTTCCTTTCTCTGCCTGAAAGAGTTAAATATCAGGTATGTAAGTGGCTGACTCAGTCCTGACCCTCACTGATACGAAATTCCAACTATAAGACACTTTCCTAGCATAAAATGGCTTTTGAGAGCAAGAAAGAGATAAAAATGAGAATATCTTATTAGTGAAGGTCACACTGTAGTCACTTTCTGTCAGTCAGGACTGAGTCAGTCAGAAAAACAAAAAAAGGAACACAGCCTAGTTATTTGTGTGCTAGGCACTGTACATACACATGTCTATCTCATCATGTCACGTGTCACCTCTGGTATCCTTTAGGATGTAACGAAGCTCTAGGCAATGTAGTAGATTTGGACCCCTCTTGAGGTCTTTTTGGTAAGCTGAAGCAAAGATAGATCAAACAAGCTGGCAGGGGGGCACCTTGACACACACTAGGCCCCAGGCACCTGTTTAGGTTGCATGGTGGATGATCCCGCTCTGGGCCTAATTCATGACTGTTGACCAATATGCTAACAGAACGAAGAAGAATCAGAAGCACAAACCAACCCTCCATTTCCTCCCAGACTACAATGAGAATTTAGATTTTTCGGTAAGAATAATGGTGGAATTAAAGATGGCATTTCTGTCTACACTTCCGTATTCATATATTCTTCCGTTCTGCTATAACCTGTCTGCAAGGAGACAATCACTTCTATTTCTGTGCATTTCCTAACTGGTGGCTTTAATAGACCACGGCTGATCAGAGACAGGCTCTCTTCCCCGTGGGGAACTGCAGCCCTGGCAAGCAAGTCCTGCCGGTTCATTAAACCCTTCAGGAAGCCACCACGTTGTCACTTTAAACTGTGAAGTGCATAAACATGTCGGCTAGGAGAATCATTAATTGCTGAAAATGTTTGTCATAAATGGTCTGCTGATAAATGAACGCGTCAGGGCTGTAGTCAAGATTCGCCTCATTTCAATATGTCTTCTCTAATTACGGAACATAAGTGGATTGACCTTGAACATGACTCGAATGCTGTCTTACCACGGCTAAATACAAAGAATATATTCATCAAGCGGCAGTGATTATCGTACAGGAATCTATGAAATAAGCCTCCCGGTCACGCCAAACGTAGCGCTTCACCCTCACATTGTGTTTCAAGGATTAAACCAAAGACGTGTTTCAAATAATTTTGTGGAAGTGTGTGTGGACAAATCTGCTTAAAATACTGATACAATTCTGATAAAAAAGAAAATGTATTTCTTCAAACAAAATGGTTATTTATTCTAAATAATGTCTGGACCCGAGATTACTGGGGACTAGTGTTGGGCGAACAGTGTTCGCCACTGTTCGGGTTCTGCAGAACATCACCCTGTTCGGGTGATGTTCGAGTTCGGCCGAACACCTGACGGTGCTCGGCCAAACCGTTCGGCCACATGGCCGAACTAAGAGCGTATGGCCGAACGTTCCCCGAACGTTCGGCTAGCGCTGTGATTGGCCGAACGGGTCACGTGGTTCGGGCCCGAACGCGCTCTGATTGGCCGAACGGTCACGTGGTTCGGGTAAATAAATACCCGAACCACGTCATATCTCCGCCATTTGTCTGTGGGTTTAGCTTTGGGTAGGCAGGCAGGGTAGTTCGCTCTCCAGCCACGCTAGCCAGGGTCCCCCCCAGTCATTGTGTGTCGCTGCTGGGAACAGTAGTACACCGCTCGCTCAGCCACACTATATATAGCATTGTTTACTGCCACTGTGTACCTCGCTCAGCCACGCTATATATATAGCATTGTGTTTTCTGACACTCTGTGTACACGGCTTAGCCTGACTAATATAGCATTGTGTGTACTGCCACTGTGCACCTCGCTCAGCCACGCTATATATAGCATTGTGTGTACTGCCACTGTGCACCTCGCTTAGCCACGCTATATATAGCATTGTGTGTACTGCCACTGTGCACCTCGCTTAGCCACGCTATATATATAGCATTGTGTTTTCTGACACTCTGTGTACACGGCTTAGCCTGACTAATATAGCATTGTGTGTACTGCCACTGTGCACCTCGCTCAGCCACGCTATATATAGCATTGTGTGTACTGCCACTGTGCACCTCGCTCAGCCACGCTATATATAGCATTGTGTGTACTGCCACTGTGCACCTCGCTCAGCCACGCTATATATAGCATTGTGTGTACTGCCACTGTGCACCTCGCTCAGCCACGCTATATATATAGCATTGTGTTTTCTGACACTCTGTGTACACGGCTTAGCCTGACTAATATAGCATTGTGTGTACTGCCACTGTGCACCTCGCTCAGCCACGCTATATATAGCATTGTGTGTACTGCCACTGTGCACCTCGCTCAGCCACGCTATATATAGCATTGTGTGTACTGCCACTGTGCACCTCGCTCAGCCACGCTATATATAGCGTTGTGTGTACTGCCACTGTGCACCTCGCTCAGCCACGCTATATATATAGCATTGTGTTTTCTGACACTCTGTGTACACGGCTTAGCCTGACTAATATAGCATTGTGTGTACTGCCACTGTGCACCTCGCTCAGCCACGCTATATATAGCATTGTGTGTACTGCCACTGTGCACCTCGCTCAGCCACGCTGTATATAGCATTGTGTGTACTGCCACTGTGCACCTCGCTCAGCCACGCTATATATAGCATTGTGTTTTCTGACACTCTGTGTACACGGCTTAGCCTGACTAATATAGCATTGTGTGTACTGCCACTGTGCACCTCGCTCAGCCACGCTATATATAGCATTGTGTTTACTGCCACTCTGTGTACACCGCTCAGCCAGACTATATACCGTTGTTTACTGACACTCTGTGTACACGGCTCAGCCTGACTATAAAGCATTGTGTGTACTGCCACTGTGCACCTCGCTCAGCCACGCTATATATAGCATTGTGTTTTCTGACACTCTGTGTACACGGCTTAGCCTGACTATATAGCATTGTGTGTACTGCCACTGTGCACCTCGCTCAGCCACGCTATATATAGCATTGTGTTTACTGCCACTCTGTGTACACCGCTCAGCCAGACTATATACCATTGTTTACTGACACTCTGTGTACACGGCTCAGCCTGACTATAAAGCATTGTGTGTACTGCCACTGTGCACCTCGCTCAGCCACGCTATATATAGCATTGTGTTTTCTGACACTCTGTGTACACGGCTTAGCCTGACTATATAGCATTGTGTGTACTGCCACTGTGCACCTCGCTCAGCCACGCTATATATAGCATTGTGCTTTCTGACACTCTGTGTACACGGCTTAGCCTGACTAATATAGCATTGTGTGTACTGCCACTGTGCACCTCGCTCAGCCACGCTATATATAGCATTGTGTTTTCTGACACTCTGTGTACACGGCTTAGCCAGACTATATAGCATTGTGTGTACTGCCACTCTGTGTACACCGCTCAGCCAGACTATATAGCATTGTGTTTACTTCCACTCTGTGTCTGCTGGGCCTGGGAACAGTAGTACACCGCTCACCCGCCACTGTATAGCATTGTGCTCTGTGTCGCTGCTGGGAATAGTGGTACTGTATAGCATTTCTGTACTGCCACTGTACTGCTGCCAGTCAGCGTGTACTGTAAGGATAAGTGAAATGAGGAAGAAATCCGGTGAAAGAGGAAGGGGCAAGGGAAGAGGTGTTTCCCCTGACGGTTCACGTACAGGCCACAGGGGAGCACCCAAGAAAACCCACTCAATACCGCCCATGTTGTCCAGGACAACAACCCTCACAAATCCAAAAGAACAGGACCAGATAATTACTTGGATGACCTCTCAAGTGTCCAGCAGTGGGTTAAGCAGCACCAGCACATCACGCACGAGGTCCGAGTCCTCAGCCAGTTACAAGGAGCCAGTGGGCACAAAGCTGACACAACCGGCAGCGACACCACGCACACAACTGCCAGATAACCAGTCCTATGAATTACCTCAGGACACAATGGGGTATTCGCAGGAGCTATTCCCAGCCCAACAAACTTCCACCTATGAAAGGTCAATGGAGGAACAGCCAGAAATGTTGTGCCCGGATTCACAACCATTAACTGTGGGAAATGCACCGCGCACTGAAATACAAGGCGAGTCCGAGGAGGACTCGGAAACCCAAATCCCAGAGCAAGTTGGGCAGGAGGGGTTGCAATTGCAGGAGGTCGGCCGACAAGATCTGGAAGACGACGTTGGAGTGAGCTGCGCAGAGGTTGTTCTGGGGAGCTCTACTCCACGGCGGCGGCCCCCCACAATGACATATGACGAGTTTGAGGAGATGGAAGAGGAGGGTATGGACAATGTGGACAGAGACCCAGATTTTATTTGTGAACGAGAACATCGCCGTCGTAGCAGCAGCACAGATGAGTCTGTTGAAGAACCCACTGCTGCACGAGTTCGCCTTGTGCCACAAGGTAGGCGGCGCGCAATTTCAGGCACCACAAGCGTGGAAGTTAGAGTGAGAAGCAAAAGAGGAGGAAACAGAAATCGCCAGCAAGGAGGCAGGTGCTCCAAAGTCTGGGCTTTCTTTGAAGACTGCACTGAGGATGTTACCATGGCGATTTGCAAGGTGTGCAAGACTCGCCTGAGCAGGGGGAAAAGTATTAACAACCTCTCCACCACCAGCATGAGCCGCCACATGCTATCCAAACATCCCACTCTGTGGGCAAACGCGGCAGGACAGGGTACCAGCAACACTGCCTCCCTTGGGTTCACCAGACTCACCACCAGACCCGCCTCAGCAGCAGCAGTAGCCCAGCCATTGCGTGGTTCACAACATTCACAAACATCAGACGACGCTGACACTGTCACTTTCCGGAGTAGTGCTCTTGAGGTCTCCCAGTGTTCATCAAACACAACAACCAACAGCCCTTCCGTGTGCAGCGCTACGGTTCAGTTGTCTGTGTCGGAGATGTTTGAGCGCAAGAGGAAATTGCCAGCAAATGACCCCCGGGCCGTGGCAGTAACAGCCAGCATAGCCAAGCTTCTGGCCTGCGAAATGCTGCCATATCGAGTGGTGGAGACAAACAGCTTCAAGGGCATGATGTCAGTGGCCATCCCACGTTACGTGGTTCCCAGCCGCTACCACTTTGCGCTCTCTGCAGTGCCTGAGTTGCATGAGCACGTGGTCAGCAAAATAACCCGAAGCTTGAAGAATGCCGTTGCCTGCAAGGTTCACCTCACCACTGACACCTGGACGAGTGTGTTCGGCCAGGGTCGATACATCTCCCTTACCGCGCACTGGGTGAACCTTGTGGAGCCTGGCAGCGATTCCTCACCTGCTACGGCGCGGGTGTTGCCCACGCCGCAAACAGCTGCACCGCCGTCCCTCCCACTGGATAACAACAGCAGCACCTACCTCTCTGACTCCTTCTCCTCCAACGCATCTCAAAGCTGTACCTCATCCGGAAACGCTAACCCAGCAGCAGTAGGATCGTGGAAGCAGTGCAGCACAGCTGTTGGCATGCGTCAGCAAGCGTTGCTGAAGCTGATCTGCCTTGGGGATAAGCAGCACACAGGGGAGGAAATTTGGAGGGGAATAAAGGAACAGACGGATTTGTGGCTGGCACCGCTGGACCTGAAACCGGGCATGGTTGTGTGTGATAATGGGAGTAATCTCATTCGCGCTTTAAGGTTGGCTAAGCTGACACACATCCCTTGCCTGGCGCACGTGATGAACCTAGTAGTTCAGCGGTTCCTGAGGACATACCCAGGCGTGGCCGATCTTCTGTTGAAGGTGTGTCGAGTGGCCAAACATTGTAGAAATTCCAGTACTGCTTCGGGGGCACTCGCCAAGATGCAGGAGCGCTTCAATCTCCCCCACCATCGCTTGCTGTGTGATGTCCCTACGCGCTGGAATTCTACGCTGCACATGCTAGCCCGCTTTTGCGAGCAGAAGAGTGCAGTGGTCCAGTACATGACGGCGCAGTACCGAGGCGCATCCGGCCAGCTGCCAAGCTTCTGTGGATCCGATTGGGCCAACATGTTGGACCTCTGCCAAGTCCTCCAAAATTTTGAGCAATCCACGTTGCTTGTGAGCAGTGACAACTCTTCAGTCAGCATTACCATACCACTGCTGTGTTTACTGAAGAGGTCGATGTTAAAAATCAAGGAAACAGCTGTCATGATGCAACTGGGGGAATCTGAAGGAGAAAACGATCAGCGTGATGGTACCAACATCAGGCCATCCGCCTCAGGGAACGCTGGCCCCAGCAGCTATGACAAAGAAGAGGAGGAGGAACAGCTGGAGTTGGAGCAGGAATTTCATGCCACCACTGACGAGGGCCAGAGCGGTGCACGTTGGACTTCCACAATTCAACGCGAATGGTCAGCAGAAGCAGACCAGGAGGAAGGTGACGACTATGATGCATCACAACAACTATCACAACGCTCACAAGAGGATGATGAGGATTCTGGTAGGACTCTGGCACACATGGCTCAATTCATGCTAGACTGCATTGAACGTGACCCACGCATTGTGCGCATTCTGGACAACACCAATTACTGGGTTTATACCCTTCTGGATCCACGGTACAAACACAATGTTCCAAAACTGCTTGAAGAAAGAGTCAGACAGGTCAAAATGGAAGAATACCAGCAGGCCCTTGTGGAGACTTTAGAAAGGAGATTGACATCCTCCCCCTCCTCTAGCCAGTTGTACGCAGACAGACTGACTTCCGCAAACCCAGGACGACCAGGAGGGCAGCAAACAACGCAAGCCGCAGCTAGTACCCAAAAGGGAACGGTATCGGCAGTGTCCTTGAAGTGGGAAAATTTTCTGACACCCATGCAGCAGCAGCCCACTGAACAGCAAGCGTGCAGATCCACCTCCAACACCGATCGCCTGGAGAAGATGGTCAAGGACTACATGTCAGATGACGTAGCTGTGTCGAACAATCCATCTGCACCCTTCAACTATTGGGTATCGAAGCTAGACACCTGGCACGAACTGGCAATGTACGCAATAGAGGTGCTGGCTTGCCTGGCAGCCAGCGTTATGTCGGAACGCTGTTTCAGTGCTGCCGGAGGCATCGTCACAGATCGGCGTATCCGCCTCTCTACAGAAAATGCAGACCGTCTGACTCAAATTAAAATGAATCAATCCTGGATTGGAAATGACTACGCAACACTCCAGGACCCCAACCAAGTAACATGACCAATGAACATCTGGGATGGTGTAGCGTTTCCGGTCCCTGTTTATTGAACCTCTCATCTGTATTACATTTATGACTGCATGGCGGCAAAAAGCATTGCTGCTATATCCGCACGCTTTTTGTCCTCATGCAAGGCCTGGGTTGTTGTGTCTCAAAAACCGTGGCCTTCTCCTCCTGCGCCTGCTCCTGTTCCATCACGTCTGCTGCTGCTGGGTTAGCGTTGCCGCGTGGTCCCTGTTTATTGAACCACTTATCTTTATTACATTTATGACTGCATGGCGGTACAAAGCATGCTATCCGCACGCTTCTTGCCCTCATGCAAGGCCTGGGTTGTTGTGTCTCACAAAGCGTGTCCTTCTCCTCCTGCGCCTCCTCCTGTTCCATCACGTCTGCTGCTGCTGGGTTAGCGTTGCCGCGTGGTCCCTGTTTATTGAACCACTTATCTTTATTACATTTATGACTGCATGGCGGTACAAAGCATGCTATCCGCACGCTTCTTGCCCTCATGCAAGGCCTGGGTTGTTGTGTCTCACAAAGCGTGGCCTTCTCCTCCTGCGCCTCCTCCTGTTCCATCACGTCTGCTGCTGCTGGGTTAGCGTTGCCGCGTGGTCCCTGTTTATTGAACCACTTATCTTTATTACATTTATGACTGCATGGCGGTAAAAAGCATGCTATCCGCACGCTTTTTGTCCTCATGCAAGGCCTGGGTTGTTGTGTCTCACAAAGCGTGGCCTTCTCCTCCTGCGCCTCCTCCTGTTCCATCACGTGTGCTGTTGCTGCTGCTGCTGGGTTAGCGTTGCCGGTCCTTGTTTATGGAACCTCTTATCTTTATTACATTTATGACTGCATGGCGGTACAAAGCATGCTATCCGCACGCTTCTTGCCCTCATGCAAGGCCGGGGTTGTTGTGTCTCACAAAGCGTGGCCTTCTCCTCCTGCGCCTCCTCCTGTTCCATCACGTCTGCTGCTGCTGGGTTAGCGTTACCGGTCCCTTTTCCTGGAACCTCTTATATGTATTACATTTATGACTGCATGCCGACAAAAAACATGTTACCTGTGCAAAGAAAACAGACATTTCCCGCATTTAAAAGACAGTTTTCCCTTTGAAACTTTAAAATCGATTTTCTCAAAAACTATAAGCTCTTTTTGCTAATTTTTTTTTTCCTCTTGTACCCACTCCCAAGGTGCACATACCCTGTAAATTTGGGGTATGTAGCATGTAAGGAGGCTTTACAAACCACAAAAGTTCGGGTCTACATTGACTTCCATTATGTTCGGAGTTCGGGTCGAACACCCGAACATCGCGGCCATGTTCGGCCTGTTCGGCCCGAACCCGAACATCTAGATGTTCGCCCAACACTACTGGGGACTGCTGTAAATAATAAGTCATTCTGGTTAGACCTGGTCTGGATTTTTTGAAAAATGTTGATTTTTAGGGAACAAAAGTCCAAAGAACTTATCTGGACCATATCAGACAGTACAGAGGAGTGTACAATGCTTAGTGAGTCTACAAGTGGCCAATAGCCATACACTACTCGATTTTGCAGGTTGATTTGATAATTCTAGCCAACCCCTAAGTGTATCTGTATCCCCCCTCCCCAGTGGCAAAGGCTCACCTATCACACCAGCGCAAATCCTGGCATCCTACGGTGTCCGCCATCACCGAGAGCACATCAGTAGTACTACATAACCCCGCACATGTTGTGATGTCTCACATGCACTAGGGCCACGTGGTACAGTCACTAGCAGTGACCCTGGAAACTAGAGGATGTCAGGCATCAGGCTGGTGGCCTGGTGAGCTTTTATGGTCACAGTAGGACACATCAATTTAGAGGGTGGCCAGGCAGGTGACAGAGGCAGCGGCACTAGGCCGGTTTCTGATAGATTTCATGCTTATCGAAAATCAGTGTGCACTGCAGTAGTGTATGAGCAGCCAACACATCCCGCTCTAATCAGATTTGGTCAGAGAAGGTTCTATCTCATGGTCGATCTGTCCATACATCGAGTAGTTTTAGAATGTAAGCCTTGAGCAGCTAAATGTTCTATATTTTTATACGAATGTGATCTGAACAACGTCTTATTTTCAAACAAATTCTTCAAGTAGATGCCAAAAATCTAAAAGAATACAGCAAAACATTATTATACTGTGTTTGTTCATGTTTTTCCTGAAAAAAATCTTTCCGCAACAGTTCATTTAGATACTTTGGCTTGGCCATTCCACAACAACCACTTTATTCTCCTTTGGACCCTACCTTAAGTGACATGTGAAATGATTAGCTAAGCATAGGTACATGTACTATAGTATTAGCCCTACTATGGAATTGTATGAAGTCTCTTCCTGTTTTCCAGTACAGCAAAAGATAAACAACTTGCTAGCTATGTGAATTAACTTTGTTGCCTGAAAAGTTAATAGAAGCCAAAAAAAAGCCACAACTTCTGGGGGTTTGCCACAGCTGCTGTTTAGATTGATGAAGTTTTAAAAGGAAACACTTAAACTTACATTTAAAATATCAGACTCAGTTCTATGTTTAATTTACCTTTAGCAAAAACACAAACAATTAATTATCTCATATGTTTATTTCTATTTCATGTTTTCTTTTAACATTCTTTGGTAGAACGACTTGTGTATTTGGGATGATTGTCTTGTTGTATGACTCGCTCTCTCTTGAGATTCAGGTCACAGACAGATGTCTCAAAGTGATTTATGTTTTGCACTGTACATATACATGTTTATCTCATCATGTCACATGTTGCTTCGGGTACACTTTTACATTTTCCTTTAGAATTTGCCGGTACAAATCAGAATTCATTGTTCCATGAATGAATGTAGCGATACAGGCCTAGTTGCAGCACATCAGGCCCAAAAGAACATCTACCACCATGTTTCACAGACGGGATCAGTTTTTTTTCTGGAATCCAGGGTATTTTTTCCTCCAAATGTCAGGCTTGCTATTCGAGACTAGAATTCTATTTTGGATTCACCTATTCACTAAACATTCTTCCAGTATCCTTCTGATTTATCCATACCACTTTTAGCAATAAGCATTTGGGGGGGGGGGAGGGGGGGGCAATGGCTTTTTCCTTGTCACTCTGCCATACATGAAATTGCTATCGAGCCTTTTCTTGGTGATGGGCTCATGAACATCAACATCTGCCAATGTAAAAAAGGCCTGCAGGTACTAAGAAGCTACCCCAGGTTCCTTAGTAACTTTTCAGACTATTACACACTTACACACTTTGCAGCTGGAGTTATCTTTGATGGTGGACTTCATCTGGATAGAGAAACAAGGGTCTTTCATTTCCTCCATTTGTACCCAATGACAGTTCTTTAAATCACACTGAGGGCCTAATCCAATTTACTTTTTTTTCCTAATGCTGGGTACACACGATGAGATTTACCGTTCGATTCCCGGATCGATTCGATTAAATCAAACATGTTCGATTGGATTTCGATCGATTTTTTCATGATAGGTATGCAAAATCGACGGAAAAAACGATCGAAATCCAATCGAACATGTTTGATTTAATCGAATCGATCCGGGAATCGAACGGGAAATCTCATCGTGTGTACCCAGCATAAGTCTTCTCCTGGGTGAAATTTTCATATCTTAATCTTATCAATAAAATGCCTTTTAACCTCCTTGGTGGTGCATTTCTGTCCGGAATTAAGTCAAAAGCGGTAAATTTGTTTTCAAGAATTTTAGGCCTCCAATTGTTAAGTCATAACTTACCAAAATATATCAGGCCTGGTAGACATTCTGCATCTAAAAAATAAAAGGCTAGAACACAAATTGTTGAATTACATTTATGAGTAAACTTAAAAAATTGTGAAACTGTGCAAATAAGGCAGGCAGAAAGTAGTCAAAATCCAGGCAGAGGTCAGTGGAGGCGGCAGGCAGAGAGTAGTCAAAATCCAGGCAGAGGTCGGTGCAGGCGGCAGGCAGAAAGTAGTCAAAATCCAGGCAGAGGTCGGTGCAGGCGGCAGGCAGAAAGTAGTCAAAATCCAGGCAGACGTCGGTGCAGGCGGCAGGCAGAGAGTAGTCAAAATCCAGGCAGATGGTGCAGGCGGCATATATCTGCGTATATATACATGTGTATATACACATGTATATACATATACATGTGTATATACACATGTATATACTGTACATATATACATATATATGTATATGCATGTATATACATATATACAGTATGTATATTCATATATATGTATATACTGTACATGTGTATATACATACTGTATATATGTGTATATATATGTGTATATACATGCATATATACGCATATATATAAAATCGCTCAGGTCCGCTTAAAATTTACTCCCACACCCCGCTAACGTCACGCCGCAACTACCGCACTGATTGGCCGCCGGGTCCCTGGAAGAATAGCAGGGATGGAGGGGATCCCGGCGGCCTGGGATGAGGTAGAGATGCGGGGGAGAGAAGCCTGGGTTCCGCTGCACAGCTCCGATCATGCGCGGGAACCAGAGAGTGTGCGCACGCAGATTTTTTGCCTGCCCGTCCTGAGCACGGGCTTACCGCCCTCAGCACACAAAGCGGAGCCCATGCTCAGGTCGGGATTACCGTCAGGGGGGTTAAGCCACCCGCAAGATAGAAAACACTCAGAATAATTTTGGCAGTGCTTTTTCACCTAATTTTTAGTACTTTTTCAATTGCCGTGTACTGAAATTACATTTTGAACAGAAGATGTAAATTACTGTATATTACTAATTCTAAAGAATCCCTTTGTTTTTCAATCAAAATCCAGTCATTTCCAACTCTTTGTGACCCCCATGGACCACAGCATGCCAGGCCCCTCTATCCTCTATTTGCCAAATGCAGATGTTTTATTGGATTAAAAAAAAAAATAGGTAGCCATATACAATATTTTTTGTTTTGTTTGTTTACCTAGATATTTTTCATCAACATTTAAACCTTAAAATGGAACTTTGCACCAACAAATTGTGTAGTATATTTCAATTATGTATGTGGGACTTGTTGTTGTTACAATGTTACAAATGAAATGAATTTTTTTTTTCCAAAATTTTGCATTATGATTATGTGAAATGACAGACTCTGACTGGAAGAACTTGCTTATCTTTCTTAAAGGAAGGAAGTACTGTACAAACATCTTCTGATGGGTCACTTAAACTGGGACACACTAAAAGACTTATTAAGTCCCACAGGTGGGGGTGAGCTCTTTGCCCATAGACTTGTCCTGCAAAGGGTGGTGGAGGCTTTGCCCTGTGTGCAAATTACCAGTCAATCCTATGCACCATGCATAAGGGTATTGCTCAAACAGTAGAGCTCCATACTCGTGGGCTCTGCATTCTCTGGGGAACACCAGTCGTCAAGTCTGCATGGGGACAAGTTGTTTAAGTGCTTGACAATGTAGAACTTAGACCAGTTGACTTGAGGAAGAAAAAAAAATACTCTCTGTAGTAAGCAGTTATTGTATTTCAAATTTCAACTCTGGAATCTCAATTCCTAATCACAAAGTCAAAAATCATAATACATAGTTACATGGTTATTTGGGTTGAAAAAAGACATACGTCCATCAAGTTCAATACAGATTACTGGTCCCTAAGAAAGGTATCCAAAGGTAATATTGGCAAATTATTATTATTTTTTTTTTGTTAATGCTAGTTCTGTACAAAAGACCAAGGGCCTTTTCACATTGTGTCCCTTGAATGGCCTCTATTCACTAAGCTTATCTCCTGTCTTTAATAACGTGTCTAGAGTTAGCACCATGGTGATGGGGCATGTAGTATTCAGGAAACATTTTACCTCAGGCACAATTAAAGTTAACTCTTCTGTCTTTAAGATAAGGTGAGATCTCTAAAGTTAACTCTTCAATCCTCAAAATAATAATATAACTACGTTCAGCTTATGCGTAATTGCGTAATTTAATGCATTTTGACACCGGTAGGTGAAAGCTGGTTACACCTACGTAATTACGCTACGCGTAACTGCGAAAAATTACACGTAATTAAACGTAATCGTAGTTTGCTCATTACGAGCAACCCTACTCATTAGTTTATTTTCACCTCGGGTTCATTTTAAGGTATAGAGATAAGTTTTCACAGTGAGAGAGTTATTTTATCACTTCAATCCTTAAGTTACCTCCTCTGTAGTTATTTTCACATGCAGTTAATTAACAGCCTGTCTTTAACTTTAGAATTCTGGAGTAAAGGTGGCCATAAACTGGTCGATTTGCATTTTTTTAAACGTATATCGAGTACATTAGTTCAATCCGAAGTAGTTTCTGCTCACCCCTGTTAATGAGATAAACAATTATATTTATCCTCCTACTCCTCAAAATGACTTTTTATGTACCCCAGGGTTTTCTTTTATATTTAAACATTCACAGTGTAGGTTGAATGTTTTACTATCTCTAATCAGTGGCAGTCTATTAAGTGTCCCAGAGTGAAAATACATGAACTATTGACCTTGTCCTATCTCCTCCTGTTCTCAGAAGTTGTATTCTGCTGAAAAAAAAAAAACTTGTATGGCTCCAATTTGCTTATCTGGGATGTTTACTATATTTCTGACAAGCTACTGACAAGACAGAAGCTGTCACTTCCATACCTAGAAATTAACTCTTTCAGGCAGCAAAATAAAACAATTAAAACAGCCCGGTTATGAATATGTTTAGTACTGTACATACACATGTTCATCTCATCATGTCACATATTGCCTCAGGTTCACTTTAATAAGATAAGATCGATGTGTGGAGGTAAGTTCTCTCTTGTATTATTATCTACAGCATGATCTTAGCGAGTTGTGCCCAATCATTGCATCACAGCAGCAGGTTCTGTCAGAGTAATGCACAGCATGCTGTGTGTTCTCAAGTCAATGTGCAGGTTTAAAGTGACACTGAGGCATACTTTCATTATACCGTATGCCTCACTGTATGGTTGCAGCACAACGATACTGTGCAATGTGATTTTTCAGTTCCATTGCAATGTCATCACATAGCATCATGCAAAATATGAAAGAACCCAAAAGGACAAGAACTACGTATGAAGATTAGGAGACATGATTGACCTTATGAACAGAACTTCTTCACAGTAACAGTGGTTGAAGTGGTTAAAGCGTGAAATGTATTATCACAGTTATGAAACATTATATACTAGACCTAAGGCCCGTTACAATAACGTGTGCTAGGCCTTTCCCCTCACAACCCCCCTCCCCTCCAGCCACTGCCGTCGTATCGGCCACAGGTCAGCATACATGCGCGCACAGCCATGACGCGTTACCACACGCGCAACCCTGATGCATACCCGCGTGCGCACACACACCCGCGCCCCCTGATCTAGTCCTGCAGTCCCATGTGCCGCACGTGCCCGGTAAACCAAACGCACTGACACAGGAACAAAGGAGGACGCAGGGACACAGTGGGCAGGGGCGTAACTAAAAATCGCTGGGCCCCCCTGCAAAAGCTTTGGATGCCCCCCTCGCTTTCTGCACAGGTAAACTGAGAACCAATTTCGTTCAGGGATGCTCGTAGTCAGTCAACTTCGCTATGCTCGAACTACGTGTAGTTTTACGCAATTACGCTTCACCAAACTACGGCTTTGAAATCAAATATTCACTTTGTATGCAATTCGTAGACTACGCCTTAAAATATGCAATTACGCGTAGTGGGAAGCGTAGTGTATGCGGATGCTTAAGCCCGTAGGCAGAAAATTTTACGCATTAATTCCTATGGGAAATGCTTATACTGGTAACTATTCTATGCGTACATTCCCCTTTCCAACGCATAAATTTGTAAGCATGCAATTGCACGCGGAAAATTAGCGCATTCGTAGTTCACTACGCAATGCACATGTTAACTACGCATATTGGGCGTAAGCTACGTGTAGCCGTACTTCGCTACGCGTAAATTTTTAAGCGTAGTTTTGAAACTTCACCTACAAACTACGATGCGTAGATGCGAACTACGATGCATAAATTCACACTGACGTAGTTTCTGCTCATCCCTGATTTAATTCAAATAGTTAGTGCACACTTTAATGTGTTTTACCCTTGCAGGTAAAAACAGACAGCAGTCAAGCACATGGCGTGCAGAAAACATATAAAGAAACCCAACAGATGAGTGTGCTCGTAGCCTCAGCTTCTTATTCCTCTGTTGGAACAGAACTCGCTCTGCAGACTTCTCCAGCATCACTACAGAATATAGCACTTGGGGAGGGGTGGAGAGGTTGGGGGCTGGGCGTTGTACACAAGACCCTGCTGCACACTAAACAGGGACTGTCTACAAATCTTTGTTTACAAAACTTTGTGTGATTCCTTACCAGTGGCTGAGCAGATGCAGTCATTGAGACAATTGTACAGAGAGCAGAAAGGTTCCCCCCCCCCCTCCCTGCCCTTAGTTGTCAGTCTCTCAGGACAGGGAAAAGAAACTTCTCCCCCCTGTGGATTCTAGACCCCCCTGCGGCTACATTCCTTGCAGGGTCTATTGTTACGCCCCTGACGGGATTATTATAGAGGATGTAAGGGAGATTTAGATACACCAGTCAGGTTTAGGATGGTGATAACTTGAGTCAGTCAGTGAGAAAACTTCACCCTTGTAACTGCACCTTCCTCTGAATTAATAAAATGGGAAACTCAGAAGGTTGAATTTGATTGCCATGTGTCTTTTCTCTACCTAGATAATACTGCAACACTAGTCAGTAGCCTTTATTGCAACATAAAATGACATACTAATATAGTATTATGAATAGTTGAATGTAAACACAACACAATATTGCTGGCGTGCTAGAAAGAACGTCTCTAGTAAACATTTTTATTTCTTTATTTAATTTCTGAAGCCTTGTTTGAGGTTTTTTTGTTGTTGTTGTTGTTTATATCTTCTTTTGGCGTTTTATGTGTTGCTATTATGGAACGTTATGGCTTTACTCAATTCAAATAGCTTTTAGCAGAAACTCAGGAGGAGACAAAAGCTCAGTTTCAGCTGTACATTGTGTGTCACTCTGCGGTGAAATGCATAGAATTCTTTGGCACGCGCTATAGTCTCGCATACGTGCAGACTGCGCGGAACTTTTGGCACCTCTCGCGTCTGTTATTATTCACTAAGCAGCTCAGGATATTTTAGCAATTATGGCTTGAATAACATCAAATAACACGAGTTTCAGAGCAAATATTTAAGCCTACAGATAAATAAACATATTGTAGAGAAAGAGAATACATATACAGTATACAATATTAGGCGGGTATCAGAACAGATTGTAGCAGATAAGCTTTTCAATTTGATGAAAACTATTATGCAGCCTTGCAAATGTGGCTGTCTTTGGCATTTCAAACTGAATATGCTTCTCTTAGAATTGTTTTTCTGGTTTATAAAATCTAGAACAGCGTTCCTACGCAGGAATACATATATCTGCAGACTGCTCTTTCTTTTCAAGTTGTTAAAGGACAACTATTAAAGTTAACTACAATTCTAAATGCCACATATAATTCCAGTAATTACTAGCAGATAGCAATACAAAGGTGTTTTTTCTTTTTATTGTTTATGTGAAAACAAATATGACATTGACAGAGTTTTCGCTGTGGGCATTACTATGGAGGACTGTGTCCAGCACACCCAGCATACAGAAACAATCTTCACTCGCTGTTATCTTACTCATGTTGTATAAAGTAAACAGAGATTGCAGCCAGGAAGAGCTCATTCTGAATGGGGTGTACGCATGCAAGTACAGGAATAAAGTACAGGTCCTTCTCTTCAGATCCTTTCTCTGTTGCTGAAAAAATCCCTCAGCTGTTCTCATATGATCTATGAGAAAGCAGTGTGTGGGGGCAGGGCAGGAACAAACAGTAAATCATTCCTCTGTGAATAGTGACAGAGAAGTGGAACCTATCTAAGTGGTATAGCTCTGGCCCAGACGTTGACTTTCTTACAAAAAGCTGATACACAAGGCATTTTTTAACACAGGATGGGATCAGAGACTTCTGTAAAGCCTTCTATTGTTACTGGATCAAAGCTCTATAGGTATGTGGGGTTTACAGAATCACATTGTCTTTGATAGTTCCTCTTTAAAAAGAAACCATAACTAAGAATTGAACGTCATCCCAATCAGTAGCTCACACCCCCTTTCCCATGAGAAATCTATTCCTTTTCTCAAACAGATCATCAGGGGGCTCGGTAAGGCTGATATTGTGGTGAAACTCCTCCCACAGTGTGATGTCAGAGCCTCACAGTACTGAGATACTGACATCACACTGTGGGAGCCTTGTTGCATTGTGGGAAACAACAACTGTTTCCAAATGCCAAAAGAGCAAGCAACATCTCCTTCGGGTGACATCACCTGCCAGCAGTAAAAATGTCACCATATGATAAATGTCAGAATGTAAATCAGGGAGAGGAAATATTTGAAAATGAGCAAACTGACTGAATTATTTATACAGTATTTTTGTAAAAATTAAGCACTTTTTTATTACATTATTTTCACTGGAGTTCCTCTTTAAGTGCTCAAGCCTGGTCATGAACACTCTGTTTAAAAGGTTAGGGAGCTGAGTAGAGTGTGATGATGTCACTGCATGACTCCTCCCAGCACCTGTTATGAAGGTAGTGTTAAATAGATACATTAAATCAATGGGATGCTTTTTCTGTGGAGGGGTAGAGGTTGATAAATTTGCATATGTTGAAGTAGAATTACTTTTCTTTTTAAAGCCTAGGCATAATGAGATTTACTAAGACGCCTCCCGAGATCCCCAAACCTTAATAGAAGGGATATCATAAGTGATCAGGAAAACTGTTATTATACGGTTAGAATTGACCATCTCACCTGGGTCATATTAGATCATGTTAAAGATTGCTGACAGTTCTACCGCCTGAGGAACCCACCTCTCCCGGCCTCATGGGCGGCCCGGGGCTGCTCACGGTCTCTCCCTACTTCTCACCTATTTATTATTGGTCCCCCCCCAAAAAAAAAAATACAATACTAACAATGGGAAAGAGGCACCCAGGTTCAGGGTCATCCCTGAAGTAAGTCATTTCCTTTTATTGCTTTCATCCTTTTATTGCATTTAACCTTGGTGCCTTTTTATTATAACCTGGGCGCCTCTTTTTATAACCTCAATGCCCCTTTATTATGACCTGGGAGCCTCTTTATTATAACCTGGGTTCCCCTTTATTATAAACTGGGTACCTCTTTCCATGCTCTTCATCAAGGATACAGTACTTGCCCAGAGCACCCAATCAGAATCCTCAATCTGAACACCTGATTAGTTGCTCTGGGATTTTGCTCCTGTTTGCTTTGCACCCGTCTGGATGTATCAGCCGCTCCGTGTCTAAACAGCATCACTTTTAATCTACATTCCTGGTGATCAGATTTAAATTACTTTCGGCGAGTTGAAGAAACTTTCCCGTTTCTAGTTGGCAGACGCGATGTTGCTGTCACAGCATGTAAAAATTGAAAGTGATGAGCATAATCTTGTCACATCGATTCTGTTACACAAAATAATGTGAGAGGAGGACGGGGAGATCTGCACACTGGCTCCAGTTAGTGGCACTTCTGCTGTTCTAGAAGTTTTTCTTCTCTGATTTAAAGCAGACCTGTCACTTTTCCAGGAGAAAAAACAGGTACTTTTTATCTATTTATTTTTTTTGCTGCCACGGCTTAAAAAAAAAGTTGTTCCTGAACTTAAAGCGGAACTTTACAAAAAAATTTTAGTATGAGGAGAACATAAATCAAGACATTGCAAAGCAAGAAGCTAAAAAAATATAGGTCAAAAAATGATTGAAATTCACCGTCTAATTTGTTCATGTTGTTTGATCCACCGTGAGCCTAGAGGTCATCATCTTTAACCACTTCAGGATTCTGCGTACGCTTAACTACGCCCCTGAATCCTGAAGTGGTTTCCATGTTCCATGTCAGTTCACGGAGGGTGTCTCCGTGAACACCCTGCGAGCCACCGATTGCGGCTCGCAGGGTAAATGTAAACAAGCGGGGAAGATCTTCCCCGGTGTTTACATATATACGGCGCTGCTGTGCAGCAGCGCCGTAGAGGAGATCGGCGATCCCCGGCCTCTGATTGGCTTTCCGTCCTGCGCCACACACAGGGGACGGGAGAGGGAGGGAAGGAGGCAGAGGGAGGACTAGTGCTGCGGAGGGGGGCTTTGAGGAGCCCCCCCCCCCCCGCTAGGCACAGCAGCGCGGCGGCGATCAGACCCCCCCAGCAGGACATCCCCCTAGTGGGGAAAAAAGGGGGGAGGTCTGGTCGCCCTGCCTGATTTCTGATCTGTGCTGCGGGCTGAAGAGCCCCCGCAGCACAGATCAGCCAAACCACCCGGAATCCGGAAGTGGTTAATGCTGGCAAAAAAGAAAACAAAAACAGACAGCACAAACTGCTATTATCTATAAACACACCCACTAACAATGTGATAGGCTAAAAGGTTTCGATAGATAGATAGATAGATAGATAGATAGATAGATAGATAGATAGATAGATAGTAGAGAAAGCAAATGAATTCCAGGAGAATATCTGCTTTTGCTTTATTGACTATTCAAAAACTTTTTTGACTGTGTAGATCGGGATAGACTGTGGCAGATTCTCATGGAAATGGGTATACCAGGCCATCTCATTTGCCTTCTGAGGAATCCAGGGGCATTGCTAGCTCCAAAGATCAGTGGCACGTGCCCCGAATCTATTCTGGGGTGCCCCGGATGTCTCCCAGGCAGAGTCAGCAGTGGTGCCTAAATGATGGGCATGCTGGGAGCTGGGGTGCAACAATGGGGGGTATGGTATGTTGCCTATCTGTGGTTATACTGGATGCTGTGGTGCCATGCTGGGTGCTGTGATGCCTTTGTGGGGGCAAGCAGGGAACTGTGGTATGTAAATGTGGCTCCACCCATGACCACACCCACATTCTGATGCATGGCCCCACCCATTTTCCGTCTGGAGTGCCCAAAAATGCCCTGGATCTCTTAGGATCCTAGCAACGCCCCTGGAGGAATCTATATGCAAACCAAGAAGCAACAGTTATAACTGAGTATGGAATAACAGACTGGCTCACACTTGGTAAAGGAGTGTAACAAGGTTGCATATTGTTTCTTTGTTTATTTAAATTGTATGCCGAATATGTCATCTGGAAAGCTGGTTTGGAGGAGTCACATCCTGGAATTAACATAGCGGGCAGGAATATTATATAACAAACTGAGATATGCCAGTGATATCACTCTGATGGCCGAAACTGGGAAAGAATTAAAGAGCTTAGTCATGAATGTCAAACAAGAAAGTGCCAAAGATGGTCTACTGCTTGAAAGTTGAAACCAAGAAAACTAAATACATATCATATTGCTTGTGGGTAGTGTTGGGGCTTGAATCCTGGGTCCTTTTAGTGGAGGTTGCACCTTGGGGATCAGGGCCGGTCCTAGACTTTTTGCCGCCTTTTTGCCCCCCCTTCCTCGTCTGGGTCCCCCGATCTGCGCTCCCCTCCAGCTTTAAATAGCGAGTAAGCAGCCGACAGTAAGAGGCACGGGCGGGGGATCACTCACCTCTTCCTCGTTCCAACGTGCGCTCCACTGACATCACTTCCTGCAATGCCGGCCATGTACAATACAGTGGGCGGCGTTGCAGGAAGTGACGTCAGTGGAGCGCACGCTGGAACGAGGAAGAGGTGAGTGATCCTCTTACTGTGGGCTGCTTACTCGCTATTTAAAGCTGGAGGGGAGCGCAGATCGGGGGACCCAGGCGAGGGAGGGGGGGGGTCCGACCCCCCTCCCCACCGCTAGGCCCAATACCCCCGTCCTGCCCGCTACCCCTCCAGCTCGGCAGCCGGCCCCCCCGCACCCACGGACGGGCGGATGCCACCCCTAGAAGTTTGCTGCCTGAGGCAAAAGTTTCACCCCGCCTCATGAGCGGGCCGGCCCTGTTGGGGTTATACACTGCATTGTCTTTTATAGATTATTTAGTAATACATTGATTTATACTTATGTAATTATGGGTGTTTGAACTTTTTTTCATTAGTGTTACAGTGTGCTAAGCACACAATTGTATGTGAATTGTTGACTAAATACATATCATCTGCTCCAATGGACCATCTGCAAATAGATGGAGAACAAGTAGAAGTTGTAACAGATTTCATCTTCCTAGGATTGTAGTTCTCTGCAGGTGGTGACTGCAGCCATGAGATTAAAGGGCACTTGTTGTTACTTGGGAAGAAAGCTATGGCAAATTTGGACAAGATACTAAAGGATGGAGATGTCACCTTACCAACAAAGACCACAATAGTCAGAGCTATAGTTATTTCAGTCGTAACTTATGGCTGTGAAAGTTGGATCAATAAGGTCATGCATAGAAAAATGTATGCTTTTGAACTGTGGATGTGGACAACACTCTTTGGAGAAATCCTTGATGCTTGGAAAAAGGGCATAAAAAGAAGAGCATGACAGAGGCTAAGATGGATAGACAGCATTTGTGAAGCTATGAGGACTACGCCTATTCAACAGCTGAAAGAAGCAGTAATTGACAGAGACACTTGGTGTGTAGAAGTACATATGGTCATGAAGAGTTGGTGTCAAATTAACGAGTTGGAAACAGCCATTATTTCCACAATGCAACAAAGTGCACAGACAGGAAACCGTCAGGGCCGTGGCTCTGACATCACACTGTGGGAGGGATTTCATCCTAATATCAGCTAGACAGACTTCCCAGATGATCTATTTGAGAAAAGGTAAAGTTTTCTCGTGGGAAAGGATGTTATAACTGAGATAAGCCAATGCAAAGCTACGTGGTGTGTGTTAGTACATGTGTGGGCGTATGTGTGTATGTGCCCACCTCTCTGCACTCCAACCTTTGCCACCACTTGGTTTACCGAATTTCGTGCCGTATAGAGAGGCTGTGTAACACTGGACAGTCGACAGTTTGTTGAATTTCTCTCTGAGGCAAGGCCACTCCCCAGGCATGGAATCTAAAGGTGGCCATACATGATACAATTTTTTTCATCCAATCTTACCATTTCTATGTAATATAAGGGAACTGCCTAAATTATCCTTTCAGTATATTCACTTAATTTGCCCTTATACTACATAGAAATGGTAAGATTGGATGAAAAAATTGTACCATGTATGGCCACCATAAGTGACCACAGAATTTCACTAGAACGTCCCTAAATGATCTATGGACTTTGATGCCTTGTGGCCTCCCGGTTGATGTGTTGTTGGGGAGGTTCTGTTTAGGTGCAGAGAAGGGGTTTATGTTGGAGGAATGTTATGTATAGGTGATAGGAAGGGGTTTATGTTGGAGGAATGTTATGTATAGGTGATAGGAAGGGGTTTATGTTGGAGGAATGTTATGTAGAGGTGATAGGAAGGGTTTATGATGGAGGAATGTTATGTATAGGTGATAGGAAGGGTTTTAGGTTGGATGAATTTTATGTATAGGTGATAGGAAGGGGTTTATGGTGGAAAAATGTATGTATAGGTGATAGAAAGGGATTTATGATGGAGGAATTTTATGTATAGGTGATAGGAAGGGGTTTATGTTGATTCGCTCAGCACATATATAGATTCGTTTGAAACAGAGAAATGGATGGTCCTTAAAATTATCCCAACACTTTGATCCAAGGGATTGATGCTATGCCTGATTTTATCCAGATTTCTTTCTTTCTTTTCTTTCTTTCTTTCTTTCTTTCTTTCTTTCTTTCTTTCTTTCTTTCTTTCTTTCTTTCTTTCTTTCTTTCTTTCTTTCTTTCTTTCTTTCTTTCTTTCTTTCTTCCTTCCTTGACCTTTGCATTCTGTTTTGTTCCATCAGTCTGTGAACTTTTGCTTGTTTTGGAAAACCAAAAAAAGTTGAGAAGTGTTTTGAAAGCACTGATTTTCTACATACTACTTATATATTCTTCCTCCGCCAGAAACCGTCGTGCTAATGTAGAGGCATTTTCCGCGGGGAGGCTGTTGAATTCATTCCAGAGAACACTTCAGTCCTTGTTTGTTTGGAAACATTAAACTCTACACTCTCCCTGTAAACTTTCATGTTCCTACAGAGGATAAGGCAGGAGAACGTCTGGCTTTATTGACAACAAACAAAAAAAGTCTAATTACAAGTCTTACCAAAGTGATAAAGGAGCCCGGTTTAACTAGATGTTCTTTTAGCGTTGACCTATTTCAAATGCTCTTCAAATACCCTTATTTGATTTGCTTTGGATTCCATCCTGGATCGAGTCCAAGAGCTCCGTTTTTATGGTGTAATTTTATGATCTTGTGTATTTTTTACAACCTAAGACCTGCCAGCTTCTTTTGTGACCTTGAATGGCGTCTGATATTTATACACAATTAATAGATTCACCTCTGCAGTCTCGCGGCTCCCAGCGGCACTCGAGGACGCAATGACGGATTAATCCGAAGGGTGTCACAATAGCGCTTCAAATAATGCACAACAAAGACAAATTGTCCGATGCCTCGACAGCCTCATCGAGCCCTAATGTCACCTCGATATTCAAAGGAGAGGGGAGAAAAAGTCTAATAACGAGCCTGTCCCATTACGGAGATGATTAGCAGAGACTTAAAAGCGCCGTTTGCCATTCATTCCAGAGTGCAATGTATTTATAATAGTTCTACAAAGCGAGATCTTATTTTTGCCATCATTCGGTGTCCTCATTTGATGCTAAATAGACTGCCTGCGAGATGAGTGAGATGACTTCCATCTTTGCCGAAGACCTCTATAAAGCGGAATAGAGTAAGGTTGTGTGTATTAGCAAACATGCTTCTAAATTATGCATGAAGAAGATGTAAAATAAATCTGCAGGCACATAATGGCTTATTGCTTGCTAGGCATTCTTAAAACATTAGCGAAATATCACACAATCTCCATTGTATTAAAGGGAGGCTTGCCTTTTGGAGATGTAATGTAGTCGGAGAGGAAAGTGATGTTGCTGTCCTTGGTGCTGGTCAAATGCAATGTGGGGTAAAGTGTAACTGTCGGGCATAAAATCAAAAATCAATTCTTTATTTGTATCTGGTAAACAAGTAATGAGGTTGCTAACCAGGCAATCCAAAAGTTAAAAAAAACACTCTTATTTTTCTTCTCCATAAAACATCATTCCCCAGTTTCCCTGGCTCTTATTTGGTACATCTGCCGCACAAAGGAAGTTGCAGGGCATGCTGGGTTTTCTTTTTTCTTCTTTACTTTCCCCTGAGACTTAACTAATGCAGCCTTATTGGCTGAAGCCTCTTTCTTTCCTGTTTTCCCCTCCTGTTTTCCCCTCCCACACTTCTGTTCCTGTCTGATTGGCTAATATTTCTCAAAGCACTTTCTACTGCAGACCTGGGTGGGAGTGTCTGAAGACTGGGAGGGGGGCGGGCAATAATACACAGACGGTGAGGAAATTATGTCAGGATTGGTTTCAAGATAGACACAGACAAAATGGAAAATCCTAAGAAGGATTTTCTCTTTTTTTTTAACTATAGAAAAATCACTACAATAAAAATTTGGACAGTGAGTGCAATACATAAGTTATGTAGAACAAGTATTTATCTACTTATATATGTGTTTTTTTCTTCTGAGATAGTATGGCTGACAGCTCCAAAGGATGCGTGTACTTACAAAATTGTTTTACACATTTTTTGTAATGGCAGCGGAGATGCCACCGCAGCGGTGAGCGTCATGGCGGCTGTCTCCACGTTTCAGCCGGCGGCCTTCGCCGCGCAGTTACATGGTGGAGTTTTGCCTGGTCCATCAGTTGCACATAGACTGAGGGCTACGCGCGCGCCCGCCAGGCGACAGGACCTTTATGCGAATAGAAGGGGAGTCAGCTGATCGGCCGGTCAGCTGACTCCAGCAGTGCTCCTGATTGGCTGAGTGACTGGGGCGGCGCTGTGGGACGCTCTCAGTATATATAGGACCTGCCTGTCAGTAGCTCCTCGTCTGCTGTTGCAAATGCTATGTGTTAGCACTCAGACCGTAGTCAGATCCCAAAGTGTGCTATAACCAGCAGGAGCTGGGGATCCACACTTAGTCAGATTCTGTTGATAGCTAAAGTACTAATTGAATTGTATTATTTGTTATGACCTTCTGCTAGCCTTGACTACTCTTCTGCTTACTGATTCTGTGCTTCTGCCTATCTGATCCTGTTGCCGACTCAGCCTGAACACTACTCTGATTTAAGCCTTGTGTCTTTGTACCGTATCTGTCCGTTTGTTGCCAAATCTGCTTGTCTGACTCTCCTGCCCTCACCAGTGAGCCTAGTCTCTGTTGAGGGATTCTCTGTACAGCTTAATCACCTGCTCCTTAGGTGACCAGTAGCTGCAGTACAGTCTTAATCACCTGCTCCTCAGGTGACCAGTAGCTGCAGTGCAGTCTTAATCACCTGCTCCTCAGGTGATTAGGAGTTGCAGTACAGTCTTAATCACCTGCTTCTCAGGTGATTAGGAGTTGCAGTAAAGTCTTGATCTCCTGCCCCTCAGGTGATCACCTGCTGCAGTACAGTCTGAATCACCCGCTCCATGGGTGATCAGTATATGTTGTCTTACTGTGCACCACCCGCTCCTTGGGTGAACTGATTACTAGTTCATCTGCATCTCCAGCTTGCTGGAGTGCTGATCCCTGTGTTCTATAGAGATATCTCCCTCTACCAGCTTCTCTGGGGGAGTTGGTATCTCTATCTGTATTACTGTTGCACCAAACACCTATCTTTACATCTGGTTGTCCTGTGTCTGGCTATACTCGCATTATTGGTGATAATGCAGATCACCACATAATCAGGTATAGCATCTGTATTATTGGTGATACTGCAGATCACCAATAATCAGAAAATCTGTTCTTGCTGACACCAAACGTTACATTTTTGTAGTCATTCCGAGACTCCAGGCCGCTTGATGTACGCTCACCCAGCGGGCGCTCCAGCCAAACAGGCCTAAACAGCTAGCTCCCTCCTCTGGTTGGCGGGCATCTCTAATGACCCTGAATGGGTGGCCATGACCCTGAGCTCAAGTCCTCTAGCAACCAGAGGGCCATTTTGTTACTTTGGCAGCCAAAGCTTTGCCCCCATCAGAATAGAGTCAGAATTCCAGTTGCATCTGTATGTTCCAAATGATGTCTCTCTCTGCACTAGGGATTTTCAGGGAATATATTAAACACTTGAGGATATTAACCACTTGAGGACTGTAGGTTTACACCCCCTAGTGACCAGGCTATTTAGGCCAATGTAGCTTTAAGGCCTGACTGCAGGGCCGTACAACTCAGCACACAAGTGATCCCCCCCCCCCTTTTCTGCCCACCAAAAGAGTTTCCTGTTGGTGGGCTCTAATCTCTCCCAGGATGTTTATTTATTTTGTTGTAAATATTTATTGTTTTATTTTTTCAATAAATGTTTATTTTTTTTATTATATTTATACTCCTCTCTCCCTCCCCCTGCCAGCCTATGACAGCGATCGGCTGTCATAGGCTTCAGCCAATGAGAGCTGATTGCTCTCCTGCATCCCAGGGGGACAGCCGTGTCACATGGCTGTCCCCAGTACAGTGCTGCGTAGATCAGAGCGCTGTACAGACAATTAGACGGCCGTTTCAACGTCTAACAGTCTCCTAGCGGTGATCACGGATCCTAGCAGAGCTCCATCATCCATGCGGAGATGCAGGCGCATTGGATAGCCTGCAAATACCCTACCCCCCCCCCCCAAGGACTTTACAACGATCGGCATTAGGCGGTCCTGGGGCTGTCGCTGCGGTCACGTCCATCGGCGTGACACGGTCGGCTAGAGGTTAAACAATACCAGTTGCCTGGCAGCCCTGCTGAGCTCTTTGTCTGCAGTGGGGTCTGAATCACACACCCAGAACAAGCATGCAGCCAATCCAGTCAGACTTCAGTCAGAGCATTTGATCTGCATGCTTGTTCAGGGTCTATGGCTATAAGTATTAGCCTGAGCCCAATGACACAGTTGTGTCTGTTTTCAGTTATACATCAATGTTAAAGATGCTTAATAGTGGACAGAAGCGGATACAACTGCATCAGTGGGCTCAGGACTAGAGATGGCCCGAATGGTACCCAGTGAATATCGGTGGTTCGCATTCCCCCACGAACGCAAACTTTATGGCGGTTCGATTCGCCTCCTATACTACATCATTAGGGTCAATTTTGACCCTCTACATCACAGTCAGCAGGCACATTGTAGCCAATCAGGCTACACTCCCTCCTGGAGCCACTCCCCTTATAAAAGGCAGGCAGTGTCAGGCTTTTCACTCACTCGTTTGCCTGCATTAATTAGAGAAGGGAAAGCTGCTGCAGACTCTCTTAGGGAAAGCTTAGTTAGGCTCTTGTAGGCTTGTTAGCGTGCTCCTGACTGATTCTTATTGCTAAAAAAGCACCCCTCAACAGCTCTTTTGAGAGCTAATCTTGTTCTTGTGATCCAATTTTGTGTGTGTGTGTGTGTGTGTGTGTGTGTGTGTGTGTGTGTGTGTGTGTGTGTGTGTGTGTGTGTCACACTGAAACTTGTGTTGCACAGACAGCCTTGGTAATTCCTATTGTGTGTGTCACTGCCAAGCCCAGCACATTCAGTGACTACCTTTGTGTGTGACAGGTGCACATTGTAATACCCATCACTGCATATACCTACTACCTGTTGTTCACTTCAGTGCACCCACCTACTTACGTGAGCGCACGCAGTGTCACTGAGCCTGTCCGGTACCTGTCTGTGTGTGACAGGTGCACATTATAATACCCATCAGTGCATATGATATACGTACCTGACAGTCACTGTTGTTCTATCATTGAGCTACCTCAGCCTGGCGACCATATAGGCTTGAAAACCGCCACGGCCTGCACTCTGGCCACGGTGCGCACCACTCCAGCATGGCCATCACTACACAAACAGCTGTTTGCGGTACATTACATAGTGAGTTTGGTGTGTCAGGGTGAAGCAGTACGCTAATTACACTCCCTGATTGATATATACACATGGAAGATGTTGTAAAGCACTTTGGGCCTGCAATTTAGCATTCAATGTGATTTCTGCCCTTAAAACACTGCTTTGCATCAAATACAGATTCTTTTTTCCAGGGACTTTTTGGCGTCTATGCCACTCATCCATGCAAAAACTCAGACGTTAGACCCCTTGAAACATTTTTTCCATCACTTTTGTGGCCAGCATAAGTGTTTCTCGTTTTCAGAGTTCGCCTCCCCATTGAAGTGTATTGCGGTTGCAAAAGTTCACGCGAATCGAACTTTAGCGGAAGTTCGCGTTTGTGGTTCGCGAACCGAAAATCGGAGGTTCAGGCCATCTCTACTCAGGACCTGAGAGTCAGAGGATCAGCAGGACAGCCAGGCAACTGGTATTGTTTGAAATTGAATAAATATGGCAGCCTCCATATCCCTCTCCCTTCAGGTTCCCTGTAAAAGGAAATAATTATGGCAATCTATATCTCTCTCATCTCAGGTTCATCTTTAATTCTCTTTGCCCACCCAAAATATTCTCAACATGATCATGGCTTCTACACTATTATGTGTTCTAATGTACTTCTTTTCCATTTTACAAACGACCTCAAAAGCATCAAGGTTGCTTGGCGGTTAACAATGCCTTTATTATTCTGTATCACGATGATGGTGCCTGTATTATGATGCACATAATGATCATTATAATGACCGTACTGGATAGGCTGTGACTCTAAGTATAATTACATACTCTCAGGCATGCATGTCAAGCTCATGTTTATGCAAAATCCATAATAAAATTTTGCTACCCCCCCCCCCCCCCCCCTCAAAAAAAAAGATCCATAAATACATAAATAAAAAAAATAAGTTAAAGATTTCAATTCTATGTAAATTCCTGTTCACACACATATACCTGGGATTTGCAGTAGAATTACCACCAAGTACGGTACTCTTTCCTAAGAACTGTACGCTTCACTGGAGATTGCGGCTTTATATGGAATGTGTGTCAGTGGCTGTGTGCAAATTACCTCTCTTAACCCAGCCATCTGTTTTGTAATACCTACGCATGGTGCAGATAATAATATTATTATTTTCATTTCATATTTACGTAATGCTGACAACATCTGTTGTACTTTGCAGAGTACATAGTCATCTCACTGACTGTCCTCAGAGGAGCTGACAATCAAATCTACCATAGTACTAGTCTAATGTCCTACCATATTGTAGCACTGACGTCTTCTGCAGCACTTTATAGAGTGCATAGTCAGGTCACTGACTGTCCTCAGAGGAGCTCATAATCTAATCTTACCATAGTCGTTGTCTAATGTCCTACCATATTATTATTATTATGTATTTACATTGCACTGACATCTTCTGCAGCACTTTACAGAGTACATAGTCATGTCACTGACTGTCCTCAGAGGAGCTCACAATCTAATCACTACCGTAGTCATAGTCTAATGTCCTACCACATTATTATTATGTATTTATATTGTAATTACAGTGGGATGCTAAAGTTTGGGCAACCTTGTTAAAGAGAATCTGTATTGTTAAAATCGCACAAAAGTAAACATACCAGTGCGTTAGGGGACATCTCCTATTACCCTCTGACACAATTTTGCCGCTCCTCGCCGCATTAAAAGTGGTTAAAAATAGTTTTAAAAAGTTTGTTTATAAACAAACAAAATGGCCACCAAAACAGGAAGTAGGTTGATGTACAGTATGTCCACACATAGAAAATACATCCATACACAAGCAGGCTGTATACAGCCTTCCTTTTGAATCTCAAGAGATCATTTGTGTGTTTCTTTCCCCCTGTTCTCATGCACTGACGTTTCAGGCTGCTCGTTTCTTCCTGCAAACAGCTTTGCCTTTGTCTGTAATTCCTCAGTATGTGAAAGCCCAGCCAGCTCAGAGGACGATTTATCCAGCTGATAAGAGAGAAGCTGCCCTAATCTAAATAACACACAGGCAGTGTGCATAGAGCCTGGAAGGGGGAGTTCATAGCAGAACCACAACACTGAAGAACTTGGCAGCCTTCCAGACACAGGCTGACAAGTCTGACAGGGGAAAGATACATTGAATTATTACAGAGACAGTGATAGCAGAAAGTGCTGCAGTAAGCCAGAACACATTAGAATAGCTTTTGGAACTTGTAGGATGATAAAAAACAGGATGCAATTTTTGTTACGGAGTCTCTTTAATCGTCATAATTTTCCTCAATAAATCGTTGGTTATTAGGATAAAAAATGTCAGTTAAATATATGATATAGGAGACACACACAGTTATATTTGAGAAGTGAAATGAAGTTTATTGGATTTACAGAAAGTGTGCAATAACTATTTAAATAAAATTAGGCAGGTGCATAAATTTGGGCACTTTTGTCATTTTATCGAGTGAAAAGACGGTAGTTTCACTGTCTATTTACAGTCTCCTAGCGGCCTCCTGCCACTAGGAGCATAAGAACACAAAACTTACATACGAGACCCATGCAATGGGAACCCCAAGAAAGTTGCACGTGTGTATCGGTCAGCAGTATAGGACAGTATAAAGAAGCCACCTGTCTCCTTCTCAACCGGTTTTGCAAACTAGCATCATCAGGTTTGCTGTCATGCTATTTTTTATGCTGTTTTTACTATGAAAACTCTATATTAAACGGTTTGCACTTAGAGTTGCCGTTTGTTTGTTTTTTATGATGTTTACTGATATCCATTCGTGAGATGAATCATTGCTGAATTGGTGGATCCTGGACGGACTGTTGCTTCCTAATGTCCTACCAAAGCCTTGATACAACCTTATAATGTGGGTTGTCACCAGCTGGTAAGCCTCTTTCCTTTTTCTGGGTATCCACCATGAATGCAGAGCTGTGCTGTGACCCCAATATTTATTGTGGTGGATATTTGCCTGCTCTTATTATTTTTTGAAGACTTGTCTTCTTTTTCTTTATGAATAGGCCCCAACATTTACACTACACTGCGCCCCTCTGACAACTAACAACCCCCCTCCCCCCGAGCTGTCAGCGCCAAACCAAACTTACTAACTACAGAGACATTAACCCATTGGGGACCGGCTGCCTAACCCTCCTTAAAGACCAGGCCATATTACATGGGGGGGGGGGGGTCAGGCAGCCGGATCCCTAGTAGGGCTAGCTGGGCATGGTGTCCCCAGTGTGGCCAGGTGTCCCCCATATTACCAGAAGCCTTTACTCATCTCCCAGGCTCCAGCAATGAGCAGCTCTAGCCCCCTCCACTCTGGCCGGCATCCGGCATCGTACTGCTGCTCAGTTCCGGGTTGCAGCTTGATGACGTCATCAAGCCGGGACCCGACACTTATGTCAGAGTGAGCGGGGATGCCGGCCAGAGTGGAGGGGAGCGATGATCGCCGGGGGAATGTCAGGAAGGTGAGTGAATCCTCTTCTTCCCCTCGTACTGCCGCTACCCTAATAGTGATCACTATGATCCACCAGCAATCATAGTGATCACGTGATCAGGAACCAATCGCGATGGCTCCTGATCACTGAGGGGAGATGTCAGCTGTCACATGACAACTTAATCACCCCTCTCAGGTACGCAAGGTCACGTCGGGAGCAAAAATGGCAGGTGTCGTAAATCCTACGCCGCATAATGCTTAGATAGCCACAAGTGTGGTGTAGGATTTACGCTCAGCGGTCCCCAAAAGGTTACACTTGATGATCGATTCTCTCTAACATCGGAGATGGTGGAGTCAGGATCATGGCCGTGTGCTTCTGCATGAATTAGGCCCCGCGTGCTCCTAAAGACTACAGCTGCCGCCTTTCAGAAGTTCATTTAAAAAACCAAGCTACGCCTTGTGTTCATCTGTTTTGGTAATTAAGAGGAAATTGAGCAGAATTTTTAAACCCCACTTCCTGATCAGACACACCGTAAACTTAATGAACGTGGATTAAGCAGGTGATGCTCCAGCGTACGCTGGAATTTTTATATCCCATTATTACACAAATGTCAGAAAAGCCCGGTACATTTAGCACAAGAAATATGCGCCTGACTGCGTGCGTGGCTGCTAAGTATGTAAAATACACCTCAGTCCAATTAAAAGCCGATCACGTCTGTGCAGCAAGACACCTTCCCTCCTAAGCCACCGTGTGCCCTGCTTCTCCAAGAGCAGGAGATTCTATCATGTACCGGCATGTATAATACATTACAATGCCCTCGATTCATGCTTGGATCAGAGGAAGTCAAAATTCTAATACCCAGATGTTCTGTGTGTGCTGCAGCAATCTGGGCTTTTACTTCCAGCTGACTTGATGCCATTGAATTCCCTAAGCAAGCTCATTTTTCTCTTGGATATATCACAATGGTGCATGCTAGGCTGGCTTCAATATGTAGCATTGTAGTGTGTTGTGTTGGTGGTATAATGGTTAGGATAGCAGCCTACCGAGCACTAGACCTGGGTTTGATTCCCGGCCAATGTATGTAAGCTGGCTTTTGAAATCCTACAATTCCCTAAGCAAGCTCATTTTTCTCTTGGATATATCACAATGGTGCATGCTAGGCTGGCTTCAGCATGTAGCATTGTAGTGTGTTGTGTTGGTGGTATAATGGTTAGGATAGCAGCCTACAGAGTGGTAGGCCTGGGTTTGATTCCTGGCCAATGTATGTGAGTTGGCTTTTGACATCCTACAAATCCCTAAGCAAGCTCATTTTTCTCTTGGATATATCATAATGGTACATGCTAGGCTGGCTTCAGCATGTAGTGTTGGTGGTGGTATAGTGGTGAGGAGAGCTGCCTACCAAGCACTAGACCTGGGTTTGATTCCTGGCCAATGTATGTAAGCTGGCTTTTGAAATCCTACAATTCCCTGGAAGACAAGACACTCCTCCTCCGGAGGATGAAGGGAAGAAGAAAAAGGGCTAAGGGAACAGTCAATAGGGTCTATGGGCTACCATATAGCATAAACAAGGTTCCATTTGCGATTAGTTCAATTTTTCCACCGTAATCCAGAATTCCGCGGAATTTCGCAAAATTCCGGCTGAATTTTCATAGCAACGGAATTAGGCGCTGGCGGAATCCGCAAATTTGCTCTTTCCGATCATCCCTAGTTGCAGTAGTCTAAGCAGGAGGGCAGGGGCGTAGCAATAGGGGTTGCAGCGGTAGCGACCGCATCGGGGCCCTTGGGCCAGAGGGGCCCCAAAGGGCCCTCCCTCAAATGCAGTATTAGCTCTCTATTGGTCCTGTGCTGGTAATAATCACTTCTATAGACACTTTGAATAGTGGTAATCATTAACAAGCTGTTCCCCATCCCCTTCTTGCACCTCTGACACTGTAGTTGTCCTTGGCATGTTTTGGTGCGCCGTATAAATTGTTATGTATAGAGTGCTTGGGGGGCCCCAATGTAAAACTTGCATCGGGGCCCACAGCTCCAAAGCTACGCCACTGCAGGAGGGTACAAATGCATGAACCAGGGCAGGTAGGTCTTCAGCTGGGATAAGGTGTTTTATTCTCGCTATATTTCTTAGAACCGGCCCTGCCATTTATGCCACAGGATTTCAGCTAAAATAAAAAATAAGATCATGAAAACTTTTGTGATTCGAACCAGTTTCTGGTTTCTGATCACCTTGTCCCAAAATTTCACAGATGAGCTGAATATTGCCGCTAGCCATGCTCTGTAAAAACCTGTCTGAAAGTAATTTTCGATGCAGCCTCCAATTTTTTTCTCTTCCTCGCTGTGCCTAGTTCCCATGATGGCAGTATTACACAGACAAAGGACCTGGCACTCTTAACACAGAGATGCCAGCTTTAAGCAGAACAGTAAAAAAAAATAAAAAATTTCAGTGTGTTCAAAAGGAAAATACATTTTTGTTTTAAAAAAAAAGATAAAACATAGAACTTTGTTAGAAAAGCCATTTTCCTATAATAATTGAATGCTATTAAAAGTGACCTTTCCATTTCACTCAATAGCTAGACAGAACTTTCTAGTACCACAGGAAAATAAAAAAAGAGGAAAATAAATCAAACTGTCCTGTTGTCTTCAAGTCATTTGGCTCTCTGCACCCAGCAGACAATAAATGCATCAACATCGCCAGGTTAAAGAGGAACTGTAACCATTGATTGAACTTCATTACAATCAGTAGCTGATACTCCCTTTCCCACGAGAAATCTTTGAATGAATAATATTGTGGGAAAACCCCTCCCACAGTGTGATGTCATGACCATGGTCCTGACAGTTTGCTGTCTGTGAACCTCGTTGCCCTGTAGGAAATAACTTTTTTTTCTCCAATGGCCAAGCAAGCAATATCACCTTCTGTGCATAGTTCTCTCAGTAAACAAACATTCTGTACAGGTCAACGATTCTGGAAAGAAGAGAAGGAGCGGGCACTACACAGTGGTTAGCAGCAGGGACGGATCTAGGGGGGGGCAGACGGGTCTCTTGCCCCAGACGCAGTTTGTTGAATTCTTAAAAAGGCGGCAAAATTTGGATGGGGAATGGAACTTTAGGCGCCAAAACCTGATCTTTAGGGCACCAAAACCTGACCTTTAGGCGCCAAATACTGGATGGGGAATGGCAGTTTAGGTCCCAAAACCTGACCTTTAGGCGCCAAAACTGGATGGGGAATGGCTTTTAGGCGCCAAAACCTGACCTTAAGGTGCCAAAAACCTGGCCTTGCCCCAGGCGCAACTTGGTCTAGATCCGTCCCTGGTTAGCAGTGGGGGGGGGGGGAGTACACCTGACAGTTGTTTCGCAGGTATATAACCTGCTTCTTCAGAGGCTTCTTTCCAGAATCGTTGATGCCGCATCGGAGCACGGTGCAGGTAAGCCCACCAGTGGCTGTTCCATCCTGCCGATGTTTTTCTTTTATCTTTTTTATATTCCATACAGATCACCTGGCAGAACACCAGTGATACATTTTAGAATGTAAATCAGGGGATGAAATATTTTACAATGGGCAAACACTTACTAAAAAAATCTATGAATGCATATTGTAGAAAATAGAGAATAGTAGAACATTTTTATTTGTTATGTTATTTTCATTACATTTCTTCTTAACTTGTTACGTTCCACGATTTTTATTCCTTAAAGGAAATGTCCGAGGTGCTAAAAAAAAACGACTTACCCGGGTCTTCCTCCAGCCCCTTGCAGCTGTCCTGTGCCCTTGCCGCAGCTCCACATTCAACTGGTGGTCCTGGGGACCCCTCCGGTGCAGATGCTGACCTTGCTAGGTCGGCATCTACTGTGCCTATGCGAGTGCTGACGTCATCTGGAGTGTACTGCGCAGGCGTAAAACCACTGCGTCTGCGCTGTACACTCCAGATTATGTCAGCGTGACAACGGCATTCACGCTGGGTATGTGAGCTTGCGCTCACATTTGCTGGGGATGTGGAAAGTGATTACAAGAGGAAAAGAGGATTTTTAGAGTACAAGACGATCCTCCTGATCCCTATTGGTCTGTTAATAGACCAATGGGGAGACTTGGAGCCAAAATTCAAAAAGTGCCATGCGGTTGTGAGCGGCGTATATGTCGGCGGGTGCGCGTCTTTGATCTTTAATCAACATGAAGCTCGAAAGATTAGAGGATATTGGCACGAGACATTTCCAAGGATATAGGCGTGGGAAGGATATTCACATTTGAAATTCGTAAACCGAAAATTTGATGTGCAGGCCATCTCTACCCCCAGCAAGCAAACAACAATTCTAAATAATTTTGACAGTACTTTTTCATCTACTTTTTGGTAGTTTTTGCATTGCAAAGTGTTAAAAAGTTATTTTAAATTGAAGATGAAATATTATCTCCTAGGAAAAAAAGTTGGGCCAGTAAGTGTGAAAGTAGTCTTAGTGTTAGAAGGTCTCAGTTGTGACTCTATTCAATTCACTTTATCTACTAGGTGACATTTTCACAACTTAATACAATTCCTTTTAAGCCACCAACAAGCAAGATACCAGTAGTACTCAAAATAATTTTAATAGTACTTTTTCACCTACTTTTTGGTACTTTTTCTTATTTCCGAGTACTGAAAAGTTATTTTAAAAAGAAGATGAAAAATGACATCCTAGGAGAAAACTCAGGAGAAAAAGTTAATTGCAGATGACCACAATTTCTCAAGGTGCTCCTGCATCAGCCAATAGGACTGATGGCCGATAGGACTTGCCATGGTATGGGACCAACCAATAACCTGTCTGCCCACAGCAAGGGTTGTCCTATTAGTGTGTCCACAACAACTGCACTGGAGGGGCATGAGGGTAAGTAAAATGTGTGTGGCGCCCCTGAAAGTGTTGAGCCCTCCTGGGGCTAGAGTGGCTTCTCCCCCTATAGTGACCATCAGTACGAGGGTCTCACATAAAGAAAGGAGTGTAAGATACTTTCCCAGTGGTATTCAGGTCCACAGCACTCCTTTGTATTCTGGAAAATAAATAATGTGGAATAACAGCCCATCCAGTATAACAAGTTATACAATCCATCTTTAACATTTCTTTAGGTGTTGATGACTGTCAACCCAACATACAGTTAAATCAGTGATGTTAGAGGCTGTGAACATGGCTGGTCCCCAGGGTGACTTGTCACCGACGTCTGAGGAGATGCAAATGTCATGGGCTATCTGGTGGGGCTCAAATAATTTACATATTCAATTCTCACATGTCATTTCCATTAGTGAGGTTAACAGTTGCACTCGGTCCGTGACATGATTCATATTTCTCCTTTTTGCTGAGTTTCTTTCATTCTGAAGTGTTAACGAATCGTGTTAATTAGGGATGTTGTGAATTCAATTGCACCATTTCCTGCTGTCAGCAAAAACTCGCCACAAGAATCTGAGACACTCCTCAGCCGAAAATGTTTTGCATCTGTACACAGTTTAGATGTGTAGCTAATTCTGTCCAAGCAGGTGCTTTTGGCACATGGCGCCGGCCATATGTCCCCTGACTTGGGCACTGCTATGGCGCTATAGTCTGCTGCCCGCGCATGGGTAATTAGGGGTTCGAACCCCGAATCACTACTCCCTCCAAGTTGCTATGACGCGGAGGGGAAATAGTATTTTATGCTGCCGGGAATTTTAGCAGCAGCAGGGTGAGCTGAATGATGGCATACACTTATGTACGCAATTCTGTGATCATGTGACCATTAATCACTGCATTAAACTGCTTGTTTGAAGAGACTAGATTACTGTCAATGTTATATGTTGAATGTTTTGAGATTTTAATCAAATGATATGTCATTGACGGATTTTGATTTTTACATTTGGCTAAGGGCCCTGCCGGATGAGAAATTATATCTGTACGATGTCATGAGATTGAGATATCAAAGCTATTGTTTAATATAGTGATACTTATACAATATTGGTCAATGGATATACAGTATATAATGCTAACTTGATTTAGAATGAACATTCAGAAGTCCGTTGAGCAAATGTTCCTTTCCTTGTGGAATTTAAGGTCACAGATGTCAAGACTATTCATCACTAAAAGTGTAAAAAATAGATCTCTGTCAAGCCAGGCTTCTGGTTGCAGAAATTGTATCCTGGTTACATAATCAACAGCTGGTTATTATGTGACGTAATGCAACCTTAGGTTATTCTGAGTTAGGAAAAGAGGCTCCGCACCATATGTAGTTGAAGACTCAAAAAGTTACGTCATAGCCTTATTGCTGGTCCAATCAGAAGGCAGAAAAGTAGGAATACTGAGAACTAACATATATATAAGAACCAGCAGGAAGGTCTGGACACTGACACACACATTCATTCATTCTCTTTACATGACAGACACATATACACATATACATACGCTCAAAGAGGATTACTACAGACAATAGAGTCGATATACAGATTACACAGCAATTTAATCATTCTGTTTTTATATCTTTTGTAACTGATTTTGATGTACCAAAGAAATGTACCTTATTGATTTTTGAATATCTAAGGAGATCAATAACGTTTAATTAAAATTCACATTTTACTGTCTCCTGAGGACTTTGTTTTTAAACTAACTTTTTAAACCCCATATAACAGTCACTCTTTAGGATCATTAATCTATCGTTAGGGTGACGGTTTCTGGAATGATTGCTGTAAACACATTGTGGGCCTTATTCAGTTCCCTTTTTTTCTCCTAAGTTTTCTCCTGCATCTTCTGGTTGAAATAACTTTTCAGCAATTGAAGGTAACAAATAGTAGATGAAAAAGTACTGTCACGGTTTATTCTGAGTATTGTCTTGCTTGCTGGTGGCTTAAAAAGCATTTTAATGATATGGGCCTGATTCAATTCACGTTTTCTTTAAAGTTTTCTACTAGGAGATCATTTTACATTTTCCGTTTAAAATAGCTTTTTTACTAGGTGACAAAGTACTGTCAAAATAGCTCTGAGTATTTTCTTGCTTGCTGGTGGCTTATCCTCCTTGGCGGTATCGTCCATGACCACCGGAGGCCGCCGCTCAAGCCCCACTGGGTCGATTTTTATATATTTTTTTCAAAACACGCAGCAAGCACTTTGCTTGCTGCGTGTTAGGGACGATCGCCGCCACTCACCGCTGATGCGCCGCTGCCCACTGTGTAACACGCCGCCCCTCCCCCCCCCCCCCCCCCGTGCAGCCTGGCCAATCAGTGCCAGGCAGCGCTGAGGGGTGGATCGGAACTCCGTCTGACATCACGACATCCATGACGTCCATGACGTCATCGCGATCGTCGTCATGGTGACGGGGGAAGCCCTAAAGGAAATACCGTTCAGAATGGGACTTCCTTACGAGGGTACGCACCGGCGGCGATCTCAAGGTATGGGCGGACGCCGCAGGGAGGGGGGCATCATGAAGCTAGCGCTAGGCTAGCTACATGATTTAAAAAAAAAATTAAAAACTGATTTAAAAACTGCTGCGCCGCCACCCTGGCGCATTTAATAGAACGCCAGGGTGGTTAAAGGAGTGATCAGGCAAAACAGCAGGCTGATCAGTACAGCTTTTTTTTTTTTATCTTGCCTGATAACTCCTTTAAAGGTGATCTTTCAGGTTTTTTTTAAAAAAAAGTTTCACTTACTTGGGGCTTCTACCAGCCCCCTGCAGAAATCCTGTGCCCGTGCCGGTACTCTGGTCACTTTCAGTTTTGCTAACTAACGAGCATTACGCCTGCACGGCCCTGGCTGCGCGCATCCTCGCTCCCGCTGACATCGCCAGAAGTGATCTGTGCAGCCGCAGTATGAGTAAACCTTGTAAGTTGGCGAACCTGAATGTGAGTCACAGCGGGGGACCGGAAGATCCTTAAATACTGTGCAATCCTTAAATACTGTGCAATACTACTGCAGGAGGCCTGTAGAAGCCCCAGGTATGTGAAACTTTAAAAACAAACAAACCTTAAAGACCTCCTTTAAAGGGTATTTTATTTGTGAAAATATCACCTAGGGGGGCTGTCCTGGGACTCTGCCCGGTTCACGCTACCGGTGCATGCAGCTTTTCCACACTGCGTGGTGGTCACTCCCTACCATGCAATCCAGAGGAGGAAGAGGTGGTCAGCAAGCAGGGACACAGCAGTGCAATGCCGATCGGGCACCGGTCCTGTCATCCCAGCACAGAGCAAGGTTATCAGCTGTGTGCTGGGATGACAGGGCAGGCGCCTGATCAGTACCATATATTACCGTGCAATCCAATGGTGTGTCAGTGTGGGAGCTTATACAGGAGGCATCATTAGATCCTACCTGTTCTTCATTCTTCATGGTGTTCATAGAAATATAAGACCTCTCCTGAAAATAAGCCCTAGCACATCTTTTGGAACAAAAATTAATATAAGGTGCTGTCTCACTGTCAAGGAAACAGGGTATTTACTTTATACAAAAACTCTGATCCCGCCCCCCGGATCAGTGAATAATGGCGCACAGCGCCTATGCATAAAAATGGTGCCGCATTAAAAAGATACGCTTATCGCTATTTATCGTTAGTGCTGCATAATAATGGCGCACAGGGAAAAAAAGAAGAAAAATGGCACACACTAACGTTATTTATCAATAGTGGCACACACTAACGTTATTTATCAATAGCGCCGTTCATTTGCCAAACAGCAGATGTTATTGCCCACAGTAATGTTATTTATCAATAGCGCCCTACATAAGCCAAACTGCAGACGTTATTTAACTGCAAAACGGTGAATGGATTTAATGCAACACTGTCAAGGTTAGGGTTAGGCACCACCGGTGGGGGGGGGGTGTCTTAGGGTTAGGCACCATCAGGGGGGTGGTTAGGGTTAGACACCACCAGGGGGGTGGGTAGGGTTAGGCACCACCAGGGGGGGTCTTAGGGTTAGGCACCATCAGGGGGTCTTAGGGTTAGGCACCACCAGGGGGGGTCTTAGAGTTAGGCACCACCAGGGGGGGTCTTAGAGTTAGGCACCACCAGGGGGTGGTTAGGGTTAGGCACCACCAGGGGGGTTTAGGGGTTAGGGATAGGTACAGAGAGGGTTCTGTGTGTTAACACTAAATAACGATAAGGCTTTAACGCTAAATAACAATAAGGCTTTAACGTTAAATAGCGATAAGCGACAAACGGATTAGCGGCAACACCATGCGCCATTATTCTCAGGCGCCATTTTCGGATGGATCCCCCCCCCCCCCACACACACACACACAAAATCAACACATATTTAAACCTGCAGGAAGGGTGTCAGGTCAGGTGTCAAGATGGTTGCTTTAGAGCTGCTTATGGTGTCTAAAAGACTCTATTGGGGAGCCGTTCATTTTCTGAATTTTCACAAAAATGTATAGAAAGAGAAAACTGGTAGTTTGAGGCCATCTCAGGTCTCAATCCCCGACACTAAATGCAGTCCGAATGTCCTATCTCAAACTTTGGTAAATTGCTTCTCACCTCTGACGATCTAATATAAAGCTTGACATTTACTTACTATTTTTACGTCGGGAGCCGGAGCATTACATCTTTAGCGTCTTTAAGAAATATAAGGTGAAAATGAATAAGCCTGCATGACATCAAAATGATACCTTGGTAGCTCCGTCTTTAGAATCTCTCTTCCAACCTAACAGGAGATATTTTCTACCGAGGCTTTTAAGATTATTTCTCTTCTTCCGAGGTCAAACGGCACCTTCACATTTCAGAGCGTGTCTGAAATATATACAGCTAGTGATGATAATAAAACTACTACCTATCAATGAGAGGCTCTTTCCTCTCTACAATTTCATAAAAAAGGGGAATAAGTCCAAAGGTAAGGGGTGTTTTTTATAATAATAGAAAAGTTTACACTTACAACACTTAAAGGAATGATCCGCGGAAATTAAAAAAAAAAGTTCGACTAACCTGGGCTTCCTCCAGCCCGGGGCAGCCGTCCTGTGCCCCCGCCGCAGCTCCTACGTCTCCCGGTCCTCTTCGCCGGTGGAGCCGACCTCGCCAGGTCGGGTTCCGGGTCGGCCTCTTTTGCGCTCCACGACGCGGGTCACGTGGTCTGGCCGACGTCATCTGGCTGCTACTGCGCAGGCGCAGAGCTACTGCGTCTGCGCAGTAGCGTCCAGATCACTTCGGCCGGACCACGTGACCCGTGGCATGGAGCGCAGAAGAGGCCGACCCGGAACCCGACCTGGCGAGGTCGGCTCCGCCGGCGAAGAGGACCGGGAGACGCAGGAGCTGCGGCGGGGGCACAGGATGGCTGCCCCGGGCTGGAAGAAGCCCCAGGTAAGTGGAACTTTTTTTTTTAATTTCCGCGGATCATTCCTTTAAAGGAACACTATCAATACCCAAGTGTTCTAAAACAACGATGTACAGATAATGTCTAATTAGCTGTGTAAACACTTTCCTACTTTTCATGTTAAATATCAGATGCAAAAGCTTTCATTTATTGAGTCTAGGATTTAGCTTTATTTGGGGCAAATCAATTGCAGAAGGGGTGTCTGTTTCAATGTACAGGCAGTGTTGCATAACAGACTACAGAGTATTGTTCTCTGAAAGCAAAAACAGTATGAAAAGCTGTGGTGTCGCAGACAATTACAAATGTTTATAACAATTCACATTTCCTCTGCTCTCTTCAGACACTTCAGTCAGAGATACAGGACACAGCAGCTGCAGATGCTGAGAGATTTCTCCCTCACATACACACAGGGTTAATAGATGAAGTGTGAGGGGAATTCCCCCTCCCGTCATGGTTCATTTTGCAGTCAGTTTTGGCATCAGTAAAGTGTGAAAGTATTTTGATAACAGTAAACAAAGAGGTCACCAGTGAAATGTATACACCAGTACTTAGCAGCACTTCCCAGACAGTTCTTATTTCAATTGAAAAAAAAACATGTCAATTGATAGTGTTCCTATAAGTTTTAACGCTGAAGGCTCCCGTGCATGGGACGCGATCGCGCATTTCATACTTACCTTTCCATCAGGTCCTCTCAGAAGCCATTTTCTTCTAATAATGAATGCTTCTGGTTCTGGCTAGATCTAGTCAAACATGTCTCCCTCTGAATGCTGAAAACCTTAGGGTCCTTTTTCACTATATCACTTGCTGTCAGTTATAACTGAAAGGACAATTGATGTGCAAGGTAATGTCTATGTTTCTCTATGGCTCAAGCAAGATTACTGGATAATGGAGTACTGACCCACAAGCCATTACGGGGTCACATCGCCATTTCTAAAATGGAGGAGGAAGAATTCCATTGATCACAGTGGAGAAACAGGTCGCAGGAGAGGAGAAAGAGACAGAGTACATGGGAGGTAAGTATTATGTGTGTATGTTTAATTTACTTTTATCTTTCAGTTAAAGTGGCTGGACCTTGAGGTTCGGAATGAGTTAAAGGAAACTTACAGTGAAAAAAAAATTGCCCATTTACGTACCTGGGGCTTCTTCCAGCCTTCCTTCTTCCAGCTCCCTGAACTCTTCCTGGTCCCTCGCCATCATCCTACACTTCAGCGTTCCACCAGTGTGTCCCCCTCCAATGCTGGTTGCACGGCCCCATGCCATGCAATACCTCTATCATGCTCCCATGGCCAGGAGCACTCTGCGCTGGCTACTGCATATGTTAATTAGGCAAGCTTCTTTACTAAAATTAACACTTAAAATTACAATTGATGTGTGGTGATAAGTTTTCACCTGCCTCATTATCACTAGTAGGGATGATCACAGATATGCAAATTGTTCCAAGTTGATGCAAATTGATGCAAATATTTATGTAAATGAATGCAGCTTAAAAAATGGACCAATCGATTTAAACGCAGGTTTAAATTGATTGGTCCCTTTTCAAGCTGCATATATTTGCAAAAAATGTTTTGCATAATTTTGGAACAATTTGCATCTCATTGATAAACATGCAGGGTATATTTCTCTATGTTTTCCTTCCGTCCTGTGCAAGAGTTCAGGTCCACTTTAACCAATATATCTGGCACAATCCTGCTTGTTTAAAGAGACTCTGTAACAAAATTTTCAGCCTTATTTCTTCTATCCTATAAGTTCCTATACGTGTTCTAATGTGGTCTTGATTACTGCAGCCTTTTCTAGTTGCACTGTCATTGTAATATATCTAATCTTCTTTTCTTTGTCAAGCTTTGTCGACCCAGGGAGGAATGGGCTGCCTCTGTTGTAATGAATAGAAGTTATGCACGCCCCCTTCAGGCTCTGTGTGCTTTGTTTACTCTTCACTCTCTGCTCTCAGTTTCAGTGATGCAGCATGTGAGGCTGCGGGGGGGGGGGGGGGGGGGTTTGGGATCTGCCTCACATGCTGAGAAGCCTATGATATAATGAGAGCAGCCATATTCTGCTTGTCATCACACAGGCAAGCTGCTCTGCATCTCCACCCCTCAGCCTGTGAAGACTCCACTCCTCACTCCTCCCCTTTCCGCCCCCTTGCCTCTGAAATCTCTGGCTGGTAATGCCTTCTGCCTTGCTACATGAGACTCAGAATGCCTAGGCGCCGGAGGAGTTGTGGGCGAGGCTTGTTTAGTTTATAGGTAATTAGGGTATTAAAACAAACAAAAAAAGTATTTGGCTTGAGGAATGCCCTATAAACTATATGTAAGGGGCACAATTATGCAATGAGTTAAAGTTTATCTCGGATCCAAGACAGCGGTAGCACAAGCACCAATTCAAGAAAAATATAAGACTTCACTTTTATACAAAATATGCTAAGAGCACAAAAACAATAAAAACACACATAAACAAAGATCTCCATAATCTCTCAAGAGCTGACATAACCATTAATCACAGAAGTTTCAGTAATAATGATGCAGGAAGTTAAATAACCTATTAATACTGAAATTTCCCAGTGATTTATGAATATATCTGTCCTTGGGAGATTGCCGAGGTTTTTATCTATCTTATGGTCTTGTGGAGACAAAGCTTGACAGTTTTTGGAACTGGTGCTTGTCAGAGATGTTCAATGAGATGCGTATAAGTAACTGCGGTTTGTGTACAAATTTAGTGCAGGTTGCATGCAGCAGAAAATTAAGCAAATCAAATGCACTTCCTGACAGTTTTAACTGGCACAGCTCCAGGGGCGTTACTAGGGTCCTTGGAGATCAGGGCCACCTGTGGGCAGGTGTAGGTGGGGTGTGTATGCAGCGCACGCAGCACACCACGGCAAGAGAAGGGCGTGGTCATGCATTGAGTGGGCAGGGCCATGGGTGGGGCCAAATGTACATGAACTTAGCCGCTATAGATAACGGGCCTGCCCATCAAAATATTGGATGGAGCCCACTGTCCTTTATTTAGATAATTTACAATCAGTATAGGCATAGATCAAAGATATATAAGCACATACAATTTTGATTGGTCAATCACTGACCAATTTTATCACCCCCATGCAGTTAGTGGGCCAACAGACAATTCATTTGATGAACAGAGCTTAAATTGGCTAATCAAAATTGTATGTGTGTACCAGGCTTTACAGCTAATACTGTACATACTGAAAGTAGCAGGGATCAGCATACAATACAGCTGGTTTACAATCAGTAAAGGCACAGAGTAACACCTTATACTGTACACACTGGAGGTAGATCAGCACACAGTGCGGGCACTAGAGAACAGCGTATACTGTACATACTGTAGGCAGCAGAGATCAGCACACCGCAGCTAGCGCGCCCAAAAATATGTGTGTTACATTGTGCGGTGCGCTATGCGCGCCTGATGAAAAATGGGTGTGGCCATGGACCAGAATGTGGGTGTGATCATGGGTGGAGACAAATTTACATGAATCTAGCAATGGTGGGACATTAGATTAGGACATTGGTGGCGAACCTTTTGGAGGCCGAGTGCCCAAACTGCAACCCAAAAGTCACTTATCTATCGCAAAGTGGCAACAGCAATTTAAACTAAATACTGTACAAACGTTTTAACTCATACAAGAACATTATGGAAAATCCAAGTTGAAAATAAACTGTGAAGATAAACAATTTCATCCATCCTACTCCTGAAAAATGTATTCATTTTTTTTTTAGAACCTCAGTTTTATTTTCTGTTTTAAAAAGCTAAAAAAGTAGGTTTAATGCTATTGTCTTATATGATGATGATTCAGCTTTTCCCATAGTCTCGAAGTTAGCAATCATGAGGCTCCCAACAAGACAAATTCAGCAATCATGAGGCCCCCAACATGACAAATTCAGCAATCGGGAGGCCGCCAAGAAGACAAATCCAGCAATCATGAGGCCCCCAACAAATCATGAAGCCCCCAAAAAGACAAATTCAGCAATCATGAGGCCCCCAACAAGACAAATTCAGCAGTCATGAGGCACATAAATAGACAGCATTTCACATATATAGCCAGAATGCCCCCTTAATATGGTAAACACCTCTCACCTGGCTTCTGAATTCTCCTCTACTGGCTGCTGTGCCAGGCAATACTGTTTTTGGCTGGATTGGGGATGATGTGTGGGCTGAAAGGCCTGGCAGTGATGCTGTGGCCTGGCTGGCGGTGATGCTGTGGCCAGGTTGGTTGGCTGGCGGTTATGCTGTGGCCGATGCTGTGGCTGGATTGGCTGGCGGTGATGCTGTGACCTGGCTGGCGGTAATGCTGGGCTGTGCTTGGCTGGTTGAAGTAAATGCTGGTCTGACTGGTGGTGATGCTGTGGCCTTTTTGACAGTGATTTTGGGCTGGTTGGCTGGTGGTGATGCTGGGCTGGCTGGCCTGGATAGTTTAGGTAGTGACAGGTGCCCCCTAGTTAAGGTAGCTGTAACGATTGTGGAATTATTCCCGTGGTCAGCGCTGACACTGCGGAAATCCTCCACAAACGTAAAATCTGAGGGAACCCAGCAAGGGTGCTATGCACCTGTAGAGGGTAATTCCTACCGGCAGATGGAGCCGTGGAGTGCAGAGAAACAGATCCTCTGCACAGCCACAGATGCCAGATAGGAATTGTACGATGGGAAGCAAGGCAGGGCAAGATAGCCCTTAAAGAGAGAGAGAGCACAGAGATAGACCAAATGCGTGTTCCCCAATCTAGTCGCCACCCGGCGACGGTGAACACACATCCGCAGAAACCAAGCGAGAACGCAATCGCAAGAATGGCGATTGCCAAATAGTGACACAAGGTCGAACGGGACAGAACACGAGAGTAGCAAAGGCACAGCAAACAACAATCAGAAGGTGCAGAAAATAACAAACGCTAGCTAAACGCGAACACCGCACTTATTCGCAACAGCGAACGCGTTTACGGCGCGATCTCCGCACATTAAGCACAACAGGGTTAAAAGCACGCCACCCTGACTAACAACTCAACACAAAAGAACAAATAACAAGCGTTTGCTCCAGACAGACAAACGAACGGAAAACAGGAATAGGTTAGATAAGATCCACCGCTCTTCCGCCTGAGCGAGTGCTGTCCGGGTTCAGGGATAGGACAGGAAGGATCCACTGCTCTTTCCGCCAGAGCGAGTGTGATCCAAGTACAGAAAAAGAGTTATCAGGATCCACTGCTCTTTCCACCAGAGCAAGTGTGATCCAAGTACAGGAATATGCCTAGCAGGATCCACTGCTCTTTCCACCAGAGCGAGTGCGATCCACACGGCAAGACAGGCAGAAGGAGTAACCAGTAGCACCCGCAGCTACGGTACAACTCCAAGACTTAGATAAGAGAGATCCACTGCCGCTACCTCTAGGGCAAGTGCGATCCAGGCACAGGACCAAACGATTCACTATCGCCTACCGCTGGCGACAGTGCAATCGCAAGGATAAGACAAACAGGCAATACAGATAATACAACCTGACTACACTAGAAGGATTACCTAGTGCAGTCCCCAGGAATTACTCTAAGATAATCTTTAGCAAACAGTAACAAGGCTGACACTCCAGGAGTGTATTAACAAACCATCATGACCAGCAAAGGATTGTGGGAGAATATGGCTTTTATACTGCCAGGCCAGCCTTCAAAGGAGGCAGGTAGGCGATTTGCATAACGAATGTATGCAAATTCCTAAGCAGCAGAACAGGTCTGAAACCTGCAAAGCAAAGACAAGTCTCTCTTCCAGAGACCTGCAGCCCACAGACTTGAGGAATGGTCAAACAGCTGTCTGCCTGTGCAGCCAGCTGAGCAGATCATTACAGTACCCCCCCCCCCCCTCTAGAGACGGCTTCCAGACGTCTCTCAAAACTGGTATTGGCAAAAAACTCTGACTGAAGACTAATGAAGGTCGGGACAGCCCGACTAGGCCCACTTCCAGAGTCAATCCTCCCGAAACTGGCCTCATCGGAAGCAGAAGCCATCGAAACATGCCCATCAGTACTACAAGTCTCAGCGTAACACCCATCAGAACCGTGAATGCCCGAGAAGACCCTATCGACACCCTCCGAGCCATGCCCACCACCTTCCAGGGATTGTCCAAAAATACCAAACCTGCCACAATACCTATTTGAAGTGTCTCTTTCCACAGCGAAGCCGCTGTTGATCTCATCCAGGGTACCAGTAAATATTTCTCCCAGAATCTCCCAGAACACTTTGAAGCTCCGCAGAGATCCCAAAAGGGCAGAACGATCACCAGGCTCACACGGAGAACTACCAAGAACCCCTATGGAACCAATGACAATTCCGGATTCAGGATTACCAGGACAAGTATCAACATCAGGGCTTTCAGGGTCCACTTTTGGGCATGCAAGCAGGCAGGCAATATCAGGACATTTCGCCACTGAGGAAGCATCTGAGCATGCTGACAACCGAGACACACTTGGGCTTTCTGGGTCACAGAGCACATCGGGGTACACTAGCACAAGAGAAACCTCTGGACATGTCGAGGAACTGCCAACCTCAGAGTCCGTCACGACAAGATCAAAACCAAAACCAGGCAGAGAATCATCACGAGTAGTGGTCACAAGCACTGGACTTACAAAAGAAGTCCTGGACTCCAACTTAGAAATTTCCGTGACTGTACTGGTATCCAACCAACACTCATCATTGACTACGCATGACTGAAGCTCCCCAAGAGCTGCAAAGGTAGTCAATATAGCAGCGATGCCTACTGAAGTGGGCAACACCTGAGGTGGCCCTGTGGGACAGGAGGCACCTCCTAAAAGTTCTGCACCCTTTGGGAGCAAGTCGGAGATCTCCAGAACAACAGACAAAAGCTCAGGAGCATCGTTTACCAAGTTTTCTTACAAAAAAATCAAGGATTCTGAACTATCCATGTTACAGGGCAAAACATCAAATACATTTTGCGGACAGACCAAATGTCCCCGGAATGGTTCTACAATCCGCTGAGACTGAATTTTATCTTCATGAACATGATGCACAGGAATATTTACTGGAACACACACTGACTCCCTAACTCGAATCTTACTGCACACAGAATTCTGCATAGCAGCAAAACCAGCCCGCAATTCCAAAATGGCGGAAAAACAGGTGAGAACGGTAGCAATACCTAGACGAGCCTCTAGGGTCACTGCAGGAGATTTTATGCAAGGCAATACTGACTCATCCAGAGTACAGGGTGGAGAGTTAGCACCAGGAGTGACAGGAGCCCCCCAGTGTATGTAGTGACAAGTGCCCCCCAGTGTATGTACTGACAGGTGCCCCCCAGTTCAGGTAGTGACAGGGACCCCCCAGTGTATGTAGTGACAGGAGCCCCCAGTTTAGGTAAAGACAGGAGCCCCCAGTTTAGGTAGTGAGTGACAGGGACCCCCAGGTTAGGTAGTGAGTGACAGGGACCCCCAGGTTAGATAGTGAGTGACAGGTGCCCCCCAGTTTAGGTAGTGACAGGGACCCCCAGTTAGGTAGTGACAGGCGCCCCCCTTACCTTGACAGCCAGCGTCAGACACGGCCAGGGGCGTAATTAGGAATCGCCACCCCCCCCCCTGCAGAAATTTGGAGCGGGCCCCCCAGGATATGTTTTGGAGGGACAGTCCCTTTTGGAAACACAATCCCCTTGTCACTCTTTCTACCCTATTTGTCCCTCAATTTTTTTTCAGGACTATATGTATTTATCTACTAAAAAACGTGTCTAATTGACTCTAAACTTTAATCCCATCCTTTACAGTTATATATTTCTTATTTTCAATTTTTAATCTGGAAGAAAATGAACCAGGAGAGAAAGAACCAGTGTGGTTTGAATTATAAACAACATATTTTTTTTTTATTAAAACTTTATGAAATGCATTACTAGCAGTGTGCTGAGGGCATGATTAAGGGTGTGGCAGAGGCATGTCTTAAAGGGACCCTGAGTACTAAAAAAAAATGAAACTAGTACTTACCTGGGGCTTCCTCCAGGCCACCGTAGGCTGCGAGGTCCCCCGGCATCCTCCTGGCTCCTCTCCCGGTCCCGCTGGTGGCTCCGTTATTGGTGACTTTCGGGCAGAAGTTCAGCCGGTTCTTCCTGAATGGAGATGCTCAACATCATCACGCTGGCCGCTATGCATCATCATGCCGGCTGCCGTGACAGTCCTGCGCATGCACAGTTCTGAGTTAGAAAACCGCGCATGCTCAGGATTGTCACGTCAAGTGCGATAACGTGTAATGGCCAGCGTGATGATGTGGAGTGTCTCCGTTCAGGAAGAACCGGCTGACCTACAGCCCAAAAGTCGGCGGTAACGGAGCCTCCAGCGAGACCGGGAGAGGAGCCAGGAGGATGCCAGGTGCCCTTGCAGCCTACGGTGGGCTGGAGGAAGCCCCAGGTAAGTACCAGTTTCATTTTTTGAGTGCTCAGGGTTCCTTTAAAGGGAGTCTGAGCAGAGGCTAAAAATGGAATTGTGAACTTACCTATGGGTTCCTCCAGCCCCCATACTATAAAGGTACATGACTTTTCCCCGAGTCTTATGCAGCTGCACATGCATGGCTCATGCACGCGCCCAGATCGATCACATACCCATCGCCATGAGTCGGGCAAGTTCGGTTCAGCCTTTTCGAGAACCATGCTTGCGGCAACAGGCCCACGATCGATCTGGGAGCGTGCATGGGCCACACATGTGCAGTTCCGCAAGACTTCGGGTAAAGTCGCACACCTTATAGAGCCACCAGCGGGAGCGTAGAGGAGACCCAGAAGATGTTGAAGGACCTCACGGGCTACGGGGGACTGGAGGAAGACCCAGGTAAGTTCAGATTCCCATTTTTAGCCACTGCTGAAATAAGCTGGGAGGTATGCTTCAGGTACTATATATATATATATATATATATATATCCTATATTTGTAAATATATTATATATAGATCAAATGTTTAAAGCAACCACAGAGAGAGAGAGAGAGAATTCAAGTACCTTTCAAATTATATACGTATATAAGTAAGCCCATTGTCAGCCGAAGACTGATTTTTACTTTACAGGCTTAACGGTACTTGAATTTATTATGTATTTTTATACTGTATACTTCTGGTATACAAAAGCGTAGTATGTGGGTGGTGAATGAATCATTGATTCAGCGAAGAGGATCGGGGGGGGGGGGGGGGGGGGACTGTATGAGGGCAAATCACAGGTAGCTAAAGGCTCAAGCACTGAAAAGGATAATTTCTGCAATACTCTGAATAGACATCACCTATTCTCTATGTCCAATGTAGCTTGAGCAAATATATTCTATCAGCTGATTATTATTATTATTATTACTATTGTTATTATAACCCCGTTCCAGCCCTCCTAGGGTCATTTCTGCTAGATTTAGCAACATTATTACTTAAACTGCAGCATAGTAAAGCAGCCACAAGATGTCACTGTCTGTAAAATGATGCAATTATCTCTATGGTATTGCGATTTCCTGTATTCACTCTGTGATTTTTTTCTGCTCTAAGTAAAGAGTTATAACCGGGTGCCTATCTGCGTGTACATACCACTCTGCTCCATCAATTTCACATTGTGGGCTAATATGGATGGATCAAATGTTAAAGAGGAGCTGTCAGCCATACTATCTCAGAAAAAAAACACATATATAAGTAGATAAATACTTGCTCTACTTAGATAACGTATGTATTGCACTGTCCACAGTTTGATTTTAGTGATTTTTCTACAGTAAAAAAAGAGAAAATCCTTCTTAGCCTTTCCCATTTTAAGTGTGGCTTTTTTGAAGCCAATCGTGATGTCATTTCCTTCCTTACTCTCCTCTGCCTGATTTGCCCACCCTTCACTATAGAAAGTGCATTGTCTCAGCATGAGAAATATTGGCTAATCAGAGAGGAACAGAGGTGTGGGAGGGGAAAACAGGAGGGAAAGAGGCTTCAGCCAATCAGACTGCATTAGTTAAGTCTGAGGGGGAAGAAGAGAAGCAAAAAAGGACAACCCAGCATGCCCTGCAAGTTCCTTTTTGCGTATCAAACTGTGTGTACCACATAAGAGTCAGGTAACTGGGGAATGATCATTTATCAACAAGAAAAGTAATGGTAATTTTAACTTTTGGATTACCTAGTTAGCATCTTTATTACTTGTTTACCAGATAAAAATAAATAATTGATTTTTGATTTAATGCCCGACAGTTACACTTTAGACATAGGATCTGTTTAGTCATGCTGCATTCTGTCCATTCAGTTCCATCCATTGCAGTAACGGAAGCCAAACATACTGCATGGGCCCTGGACAGAAGTCGTACATGCCATGATACCAGTACAGTCACACTCCACGGTACTGAACCCTGTAGTGTGAGCCCTCTGCCCAGCCTAACTTCCTGCCCAACCCATTTCTAGCACAATACATGCAGCTTCTTGCTACTCCTCCTTCCCACCTCTCCATAGGGCAGTGTGTGCAGCCTCCCCATTCTTCCAGCCCTCCCCTCTCCATAGGGCAGTGCATGCAGCCTCCCCATTCTTTCAGCCCCCCCCCCCCCCCCCCCCTCTCCATGGAGCACATGATCGTTTTTTTTCCCCAATTATGAAAAAAAAATGCTGAACATTTATTGGGTCTATAAATCAAGAAATTGACAATTTGTCCTACACTGTTCAATTTTCTTAAAAATTGATCTGAAAAATCAGTCACTGCCAGTCAACTTTTATCAATAAAAATGTAAAATTTGATCAGGTTTTTCAAAAAAAAAAAAAAGTTTACTTTTTTTTGTACAACCAATTGTCTTTATCTAATTATTGTAAAATCAAGTAGTTGTATTCTATTGTGTGTGGCCAGTGGCCACCCTTACAGATCACAGGAAGTCAGTGGTGATTGGTGAAATATCTTAGGATATTCGCAAACAGGAGATGTTAAATCTGTGTGGAGAGGTGCACAGCTGCAGGCAAGCAAAGCTTCAACATTTGAAAAGTATGTATAATACTTATAACATACACTAATCAAAATGATTGCTTTGACACTTTTTAAAGAGAACCCGAGGTGGCTTTGTATAACGTTAGTGGGGCACAGAGGCTGGTTGGGCACACTAACACCAGCCTCTGTTGCCCCATTGTGTGTGTCAAAGACCCCCCTGCTCGCCGCTATCCTCCCCGCAGTGCTGGCGACACGCAGCGCGTCGCCAGCACAATGTTTACCCTAGCGCTGTCTGTCAGCGCCGCTCCCCCGCCTCCTCCGCATCGCCGCTACCCGCCCTCGTCCCTTCCCTCCAATCAGCATGAGGGAAGGGACGAGGGCGGGTAGCGGCGATGCGGAGGAGGCGGCGGAGCGGCGCTGACAGACAGCGCTAGGGTAAACATTGTGCTGGCGACACGCTGCGTGTCGCCAGCATTGCGGGGGTATAGCGGCGAGCAGGGGGGTCTTTGACATACACGATGGGGCAACAGAGGCTGGTGTTAGTGTGCCCAACCAGCCTCTGTGCCCCACTAACGTTATACAAAGCCACCTCGGGTTCTCTTTAAATTCGTGTTTAGCTATAACTTAATCACTGCATAGAAAATGGGTTCTGATAGTGGGGAGGAGGATAAACATAAACTGGAAATCAGATATTTGGAATTTTTTAGTGTTAAAAACTGTGTATGCATTAAAATGGAATAGGGGAAAGGGCGCATCTTACTGAAATGGGTGCCGATAAAATAGCCGTCCCCACTATTTGTAGCCGCAGCTTGCATAGTGGGCGGCCCTGCTATTTTATTAGGTGCACTTTTCAATAGGACACTGGTAGGCTGGGTTAAGCATTGGCGTGGCCGGGTGGGGGTGGGGGAGGAGGTTCTTTAGCGTCTTTAGTGTTAGTCTGTAGCAGGAGGTTTTTAGTGTTAGGAGTGGAGGGGGTAATTACTGTTAGATATTTGAGGGGGGTAAAGGTTATGCGCCTCCAGGGTGGTCTTGGGGTTAGGCATTAGGCACCACCAGGTGGGTTTAAGGTTGGGCACCACTGGGGAGATTTAAAGTCGGGCACCAACAGGGGGGTCTTAGGGTTAGGAACAGTGGTAGGCCGAAATTTTGCATTGAAATAGGCAATTACGCATCGTAATCATAATGCAAAATTTCAGAGAAAACAGTAATTAATTTTGCATGTAATAGTAATATTTCATAATTTTGTGAAATTTTTGCGTAATTTCGCGCAATTTTGTGCCAACTTTGGCAGTTAATAGCAAAGCCCCCATAGATGCTATTGCTACCAAAATTGTTACATATGTTAAGGAGAAGAGTGGGTACAAGTCAAAAAACATTTCAAAAAGACCTTGCAGTTTTTAAAAATGCTAACAAAAATGTTTTTTTTAAACTGTCATTTTTCAGAGTTTAAAAAACATTTTTTTTCTTTGCATTTTTAAAATCGATTTTCTCAAAAACTACAATGTCCTTTTGGAAAAAAAAATGTTCACTTGCACCCCCTATTCTCCTTAACATATGTAGCAATTTGGTGTGCAATAGCATGTATGAGGGGGCTTTGCTATTCAATGTTAAAGTACAGTCCTGGCCAAAGGTTTTGAGACTGTCAAAAATATTAGTTTTCACAAAGTTTGCTGCTAAACTGCTTTTAGATCTTTGTTTCAGTTGTTTATGTGATGTAATGAAATATAATTATAAGCACTTCATACGTTTCAATGCTATTATTGACAATTACATAAGATTTATGCAAAGAGTCAGTATTTGCAGTGTTGGCCCTTCTTTTTCAAGATCTCTGCAATTCGACCGGGCATGCTCTCAATCAAAGTCTGGGCCAAATCCTGACTGATAGCAACCCATTCTTTCATAATCACTTCTTTGAGTTTCTCGGAATTAGTTAGGTTTTTTTTGTCCACCCGCCTCTTGAGGAATGACCACAAGTTCTCAATGGGATTAAGATCTAGGGAGTTTCCAGGCCATGGACCCAAAATGTCAAAGTTTTGGTCCCCGAGCCACTTAGTTATCACTTTTGCCTTATGACACGGTGCTCCATAATGCTGGAGAATGCAATATTCTTCACCAATAGAGATGTCGCGAACCTTCGATTTTCGGTTCGCGAACCCGATTTGTGAACCTTCGCGGAAGGTTCGGTTCGCGGAAAAGCTCGCGAACCGCAATAGACTTCAATGGGGATGCGAACTTTGAAAAATAGAAAAAATTATGCTGGCCACAAAAGTGATGGAAAAGATGTTTCAAGGGGTCTAACACCTGGAGGGGGGCATGGCGGAGTGGGATACATGCCCAAAGTCCCGGGGAAAAATCTGGATGTGACGCAAAGCAGCGTTTTAAGGGCAGAAATCACATTGAATGCTAAATTGCAGGCCTAAAGTGCTTTAAAACATCTTGCATGTGTATACATCAATCAGGGAGTATAATTAGAGTTCTGCTTCACACTGACACACCAAACTCACTGTGTAACGCACCGCAAACAGCTGTTTGCGTAGTGACGGCCATGCTGGACTGGTGCGCACCATGGCGAGAGTGTAGGCCGTGGCAGTTTTCCAGCCCATATGGTCGCCGGGCTGTGGTAGCTCAATGATAGAACAGTGACTGTCCAGCTGATCAAATTTGGTCTGTCCACAATGAAGCAACGACCTTATTATCTTCTTGTATGTAGGTAGGCATAGGTAGGAGTCCCAGTAGTTAGCTAGGCATAGGTAGGAGACCCAGTATAGGTAGGTAGGCATAGGTAGGTGCCTCAGTAGTTAGCTAGGCATAGGTAGGAGACCCAGTATAGGTAGGTAGGTGCCTCAGTAGTTAGCTAGGCAAAGGTAGGAGACCCAGTATAGGTAGGTAGGTGCCTCAGTAGTTAGCTAGGCATAGGTACGAGACCCAGTATAGATAGGTAGGCATAGGTAGGTGTCCCAGTAGTTAGCTAGGCATAGGTAGGAGACCCACTATAGGTAGGTAGGCATAGGTAGGTCCCCTAGTATAGGTAGGTAGGTAGGTGTCCCCGTATAGGTAAGTAGGTGCCCCAGTAGTTAGGTAGGCATAGGTAGGTGTCCCAGTATAGATAGTTAGGCAGATCCTGGCTGGCTCAGTAATAACAATTACCAAGGTCCAGCTGTAACAGATAGGGCTGTATAATATCAGTGTCAGTGAGCAACACACAAAAAAAAAACACATCAGGAAAACATTATCTCTAAAAGAGAGCTGAGGGGTGCTATTTTAGCAATAACAATCATCCAGGAGCAAGCCAAGAGCCTAACTAATCTTTCCCTAGGGGAACAAGTCTGCAGCAGCTGTCCCTAGTCTGTCTAGCAGGCACACAAGTGAGTGTCATGGCCAGCGAGCCTGCCTTATAAAAGGGGTGTGGGGCTCCAGGGCTAAGTGTCGCCTGAATGGCTACATGGCTACAATGTGCCTGCTGACTGTGATGCAGAGGGTCAAAGTTGACCCTCATAGTGCATTATGGGGCGAATCAAACTTCCGAAAAAGTTCGCCTGGTGCAGGTGAACGCAAACCCCCAACGTTCGCCTGGAACCGTTCGCCGGCGAACCGTTCACTACATCTCTATTCACCAAACTCAGGGCAGTTTCTAGGCTAAATTTCACCCAGGACAAGGGTGTAAAAGTCGCCCCCCCCCCCCCCCCCATGGAGCCAGGCATAGGCAGTGATGCTCGGATACCCCTTTTTATTATTCGAGTTAAGTCGAATTCTGTTGGTAAATTATTCGAGTTCGGTCGAATATTCGAGTCGAATATTTTTTACTATTCGATTCGACCTCGAAATTCGAGCTCACTATTCGAGTTGGTATTCGAGCTCATTATTCGAGCTGACTATTCGAATTGGCCTTAAATAGCTTCCAACACTTGTTTTGGGGGTGAATGATGCAAGAAACATCTTTTTTTCCAAGTAACAACAGCAAGTGATTATGTGGGGATGTTCCTTTAAAAAAAAACAAAAGGTGGAAAGAGAAGTTGTGTCCAAAATTCTGTTCAATACTGTATATACTTATTCTTCTTCTTTATCTTCTATATCTTCTTCTTCTTCTTCTTCTTCTTCTTCTTCTTCTTCTTCTTCTATATCTTCTTCTTCTATATCTTCTTCTTCTATATCTTCTTCTTCTTCTTCTTCTTCTATATCTTCTTCTTCTTCTTCTTCTTCTTCTTCATCTTCTTCTTCCTCTTCTTCTTCTTCTTCTTCATCTTCTTCTTCCTCTTCTTCTTCTTCTTCATCTTCTTTTTCTTCTTCATCTTCTTCTTCCTCTTCATCTTCTTCTTCTATATCTTCTTTTTCTATATCTTCTTTTTCTATATCTTCTTCTTCTTATTATTTTTTCTATTTCTTCTTCTTCTTTTTCTATATCTTCTTCTTATTACTATTTTTCTATTTCTTCTTCTTCTTCTTCTTTTTCTATATCTTCTTCTTCTTCTCCTTCTTCTTCTTCTTCTTTTTTTATATCTTCTTCTCCTTCTATATCGTCTTCTTCTTCTTCACTTATTTCTCTTCTATATTTTTTTTTTAAAGAAATGCAGCTATTTTTGAGCGTAATAAATAGCTGGTGGTGCATGGTGGAAGCGCCATTGTATGTGCTCCCTGGCAGGGGAAACACACAGACAGCAGGAGGAAAATTCAGCAGCAGGAGGAGGATGATTGTGTGGCAGCAGGCAGTCAATGAGGCAGGCAGCGAGACATAATAGGCTGTGGTACCTAGCGGTGGTACCAGGCCGTAAATACACAGCATGAGGTTCCAGACAGCGGTCGTGAAGCCCACATCGTGTCCAATACACAACTGGGACAACACAGTTTTCAACCCGGAAAACTCTAAAAATAATATCACAAAGTATTAAAAAGTATATATATTTTTTTCGTTTTTTTAAAGAAATGCAGCTATTTTTGAGCGTAATAAATAGCTGGTGGCGCATGGTGGAAGCGCCATTGTATGTGCTCCCTGGCAGTGGAAACACACAGACAGCAGGAGGTGAATTCAGCAGCAGCAGCAGGAGGAGGATGATTGTGTGGCAGCAGGCAGTCAATGAGGCAGGCAGCGAGACATAATAGGCTGTGGTACCTAGCGGTGGCACCAGCCCATAAATACACAACAGGAGGTCCCAGACAGCGGTCGTGCAGCCCACATTGTGTCCAATACACAACTGGGACAACACAGTTTTCAACCCAGGCACCTCAGAAAAATTAAACCTTTTTTTTTAATGTTTTTTTTGTTTTTGTTTTTTTACAGCAAATTACACAGATATAGGTATTGTTGGACGTAATAGCTGGTGGCAGAGTGGCAGCAGAAGGTAAATCTGTGTACCCTGGCAGTGGGAAACACAGACCGACAGCAGCAGCAGGAGGAATGGAGGAGTAGTGTGAGTGTGGCAGCAGGCAGGCAGCTTGACATAATAGCCCTGGTACCTAGTGGTGATACCAGGGCTGTAAATAAACACAACAGGAGGTCCCAGACAGCGGTCGTGCAGCCCACATCGTGTCCAATACACAACTGGGACAACACAGTTTTCAACCCGGGCACCTCAGAAAAATTAAACCTTTTTTTTTTTTTTTACAGCAAGTTACACAGATATAGCTATTGTTGGACATAATAGCTGGTGGCAGAGTGGCAGCAGAAGGTAAATCTGTGTACCCTGGCAGTGGGAAACACAGACCGACAGCAGCAGCAGCAGCAGGAGGAATGGAGGAGTAGTGTGAGTGTGGCAGCAGGCAGGCAGCGTGACATAATAGCCCTGGTACCTAGCGGTGATACCAGGGCTGTAAATAAACACAACAGGAGGTCCCAGACAGCGGTCGTGCAGCCCACATCGTGTCCAATACACAACCGGGACAACACAGTTTTCAACCCGGGCACCTCAGAAAAATTAAACCTTTTTTTTTTTTAATGTTTTTTTTTTTTTGTTTACAGCAAATTACACAGATATAGCTATTGTTGGACGTAATAGCTGGTGGCAGAGTGGCAGCATAAGGTAAATCTGTGTACCCTGGCAGTGGGAAACACAGACCGACAGCAGCAGCAGCAGCAGGAGGAATGGAGGAGTAGTGTGAGTGTGGCAGCAGGCAGGCAGCGTGACATAATAGCCCTGGTACCTACCGGTGATACCAGGGCTGTAAATAAACACAACAGGAGGTCCCAGACAGCGGTCGTGCAGCCCACATCGTGTCCAATACACAACTGGGACAACACAGTTTTCAACCCGGGCACCTCAGAAAAATTAAACCTTTTTTTTTTTAATGTTTTTTTTTTTTTTTTCACAGCAAATTACACAGATATAGCTATTGTTGGACGTAATAGCTGGTGGCAGAGTGGCAGCAGAAGGTAAATCTGTGTACCCTGGCAGTGGGAAACACAGACCGACAGCAGCAGCAGCAGCAGGAGGAATGGAGGAGTAGTGTGAGTGTGGCAGCAGGCAGGCAGCGTGACATAATAGCCCTGGTACCTACCGGTGATACCAGGGCTGTAAATAAACACAACAGGAGGTCCCAGACAGCGGTCGTGCAGCCCACATCGTGTCCAATACACAACTGGGACAACACAGTTTTCAACCCGGGCACCTCAGAAAAATTAAACCTTTTTTTTTTAATGTTTTTTTTTTTTTACAGCAAATTACACAGATATAGCTATTGTTGGACGTAATAGCTGGTGGCAGAGTGGCAGCAGAAGGTAAATCTGTGTACCCTGGCAGTGGGAAGCACAGACAGAGAGCAGAAGGGCAGTACACAGCAGCCCACTGTAGGTGTAAAATGTGTGGCTACAGGCAACGTAATAGTCAAACTAAACCAGGCTGGCTTAGTAGTGAGCAGGAGCCAGGAGGTGGTAAAGGGTGGTAAGGCATATTAACGATGGTTCCGGCAGCCAGTTCATGTCCCCCTCTCGCCGACAACAGGGGCCAGGAACTCGCCTTCCACCCACGCCTGGTTCATCTTGAGAAACGTCAGTCTGTCCACAGACTTGTGAGACAGACGTGAGCGTTTCTCGGTGACCACGCCACCAGCTGCACTGAAGCAGCGCTCGGACAGCACACTGGAAGGGGGACAGGACAGCACTAGTGTTGGGCGAACATCTAGATGTTCGGGTTCGGGCCGAAGAGGCCGAACATGGCCGCGATGTTCGGGTGTTAGACCCGAACTCCGAACATAATGGAAGTCAATGGGGACCCGAACTTTTGTGCTTTGTAAAGCCTCCTTACATGCTACATACCCCAAATTTACAGGGTATGTGCACCTTGGGAGTGGGTACAAGAGGAAAAAGGTTTGCAAAAAGAGCTTATAGTTTTTGAGAAAATCGATTTTAAAGTTTCAAAGGGAAAACTGTCTTTTAAATGTGGGAAATGTCTGTTTTATTTGCACAGGTAACATGCTTTTTGTCGGCATGCAGTCATAAATGTAATACATATAAGAGGTTCCAGGAAAAGGGACCGGTAATGCTAACCCAGCAGCAGCACACGTGATGGAACAGGAGGAGGGTGGCGCAGGAGGAGAAGGCCACGCTTTGTGAGACACAACAACCCAGGCCTTGCATGAGGACAAGAAGCGTGCGGATAGCATGCTTTGTACCGCCATGCAGTCATAAATGTAATAAAGATAAGAGGTTCCATAAACAGGGACCGGCAACGCTAACCCAGCAGCAGCAGCAGCAGCACACGTGATGGAACAGGAGCAGGCGCAGGAGGAGAAGGCCATGCTTTTTGAGACACAACAACCCAGGCCTTGCATGCGGACAAAAAGCGTGCGGATATAGCAGCAATGCTTTTTGCCGCCATGCAGTCATAAATGTAATACAGATGAGAGGTTCAATAAACAGGGACCGGAAACGCTACACCATCCCAGATGTTCATTGGTCATGTTACTTGGTTGGGGTCCTGGAGTGTTGCGTAGTCATTTCCAATCCAGGATTGATTCATTTTAATTTGAGTCAGACGGTCTGCATTTTCTGTGGAGAGGCGGATACGCCGATCTGTGACGATGCCTCCAGCAGCACTGAAACAGCGTTCCGACATAACGCTGGCTGCCGGGCAAGCCAGCACCTCTATTGCGTACATTGCCAGTTCGTGCCAGGTGTCTAGCTTCGATACCCAATAGTTGAAGGGTGCAGATGGATTGTTCGACACAGCTACGTCATCTGACATGTAGTCCTTGACCATCTTCTCCAGGCGATCGGTGTTGGAGGTGGATCTGCACGCTTGCTGTTCAGTGGGCTGCTGCTGCATGGGTGTCAGAAAATGTTCCCACTCCAAGGACACTGCCGATACCATTCCCTTTTGGGCACTAGCTGCGGCTTGCGTTGTTTGCTGCCCTCCTGGTCGTCCTGGGTTTGCGGAAGTCAGTCTGTCGGCGTACAACTGGCTAGAGGAGGGGGAGGATGTCAATCTCCTCTCTAAAGTCTCCACAAGGGCCTGCTGGTATTCTTCCATTTTGACCTGTCTGACTCTTTCTTCAAGCAGTTTTGGAACATTGTGTTTGTACCGTGGATCCAGAAGGGTATAAACCCAGTAATTGGTGTTGTCCAGAATGCGCACAATGCGTGGGTCGCGTTCAATGCAGTCTAGCATGAATTGAGCCATGTGTGCCAGAGTCCTGCCAGAATCCTCATCATCCTCTTGTGAGCGTTGTGATAGTTGTTGTGATGCATCATAGTCGTCACCTTTCTCCTGGTCTGCTTCTGCTGACCATTCGCGCTGAATTGTGGAAGTCCAACGTGCACCGCTCTGGCCCTCGTCAGTGGTGGCATGAAATTCCTGCTCCAACTCCAGCTGTTCCTCCTCCTCTTCTTCGTCATAGCTGCTGGGGCCAGCGTTCCCTGAGGCGGATGGCCTGATGTTGGTACCATCACGCTGATCGTTTTCTCCTTCAGATTCCCCCAGTTGCATCATGACAGCTGTTTCCTTGATTTTCAACATTGACCTCTTCAGTAAACACAGCAGTGGTATGGTAATGCTGACTGAAGAGTTGTCACTGCTCACAAGCAACGTGGATTGCTCAAAATTTTGGAGGACTTGGCAGAGGTCCAACATGTTGGCCCAATCGGATCCACAGAAGCTTGGCAGCTGTCCGGATGCGCCTCGGTACTGCGCCGTCATGTACTGGACCACTGCACTCTTCTGCTCACAAAAGCGTGCTAGCATGTGCAGCGTAGAATTCCAGCGCGTAGGGACATCACACAGCAAGCGATGGTGGGGGAGATTGAAGCGCTCCTGCATCTTGGCGAGTGCCCCCGAAGCAGTACTGGAATTTCTACAATGTTTGGCCACTCGACGCACCTTCAATAGAAGATCGGCCACGCCTGGGTATGTCCTCAGGAACCGCTGAACTACTAGGTTCATCACGTGCGCCAGGCAAGGGATGTGTGTCAGCTTAGCTAACCTTAAAGCGCGAATGAGATTACTCCCATTATCACACACAACCATGCCCGGTTTCAGGTCCAGCGGTGCCAGCCACAAATCCGTCTGTTCCTTTATTCCCTTCCAAATTTCCTCCCCTGTGTGCTGCTTATCCCCAAGGCAGATCAGCTTCAGCAACGCTTGCTGACGCATGCCAACAGCTGTGCTGCACTGCTTCCACGATCCTACTGCTGCTGGGTTAGCGTTTCCGGATGAGGTACAGCTTTGAGATGCGTTGGAGGAGAAGGAGTCAGAGAGGTAGGTGCTGCTGTTGTTATCCAGTGGGAGGGACGGCGGTGCAGCTGTTTGCGGCGTGGGCAACACCCGCGCCGTAGCAGGTGAGGAATCGCTGCCAGGCTCCACAAGGTTCACCCAGTGCGCGGTAAGGGAGATGTATCGACCCTGTCCGAACGCACTCGTCCAAGTGTCAGTGGTGAGGTGAACCTTGCAGGCAACGGCATTCTTCAAGCTTCGGGTTATTTTGCTGACCACGTGCTCATGCAACTCAGGCACTGCAGAGCGCGCAAAGTGGTAGCGGCTGGGAACCACGTAACGTGGGATGGCCACTGACATCATGCCCTTGAAGCTGTTTGTCTCCACCACTCGATATGGCAGCATTTCGCAGGCCAGAAGCTTGGCTATGCTGGCTGTTACTGCTACGGCCCGGGGGTCATTTGCTGGCAATTTCCTCTTGCGCTCAAACATCTCCGACACAGACAACTGAACCGTAGCGCTGCACACGGAAGGGCTGTTGGTTGTTGTGTTTGATGAACACTGGGAGACCTCAAGAGCACTACTCCGGAAAGTGACAGTGTCAGTGTCGTCTGATGTTTGTGAATGTTGTGAACCACGCAATGGCTGGGCTACTGCTGCTGCTGAGGCGGGTCTGGTGGTGAGTCTGGTGAACCCAAGGGAGGCAGTGTTGCTGGTACCCTGTCCTACCGCGTTTGCCCACAGAGTGGGATGTTTGAATAGCATGTGGCGGCTCATGCTGGTGGTGGAGAGGTTGTTAATACTTTTCCCCCTGCTCAGGCGGGTCTTGCACACCTTGCAAATCGCCATGGTAACATCCTCAGTGCAGTCTTCAAAGAAAGCCCAGACTTTGGAGCACCTGCCTCCTTGCTGGCGATTTCTGTTTGCTCCTCTTTTGCCTCTCACTTGAACTTCCACGCTTGTGGTGCCTGAAATTGCGCGCCGCCTACCTTGTGGCACAAGGCGAACTCGTGCAGCAGTGGGTTCTTCAACAGACTCATCTGTGCTGCTGCTACGACGGCGATGTTCTCGTTCAGAAACAAAATCTGGGTCTATGTCCACATTGTCCATACCCTCCTCTTCCATCTCCTCAAACTCGTCATATGTCATTGTGGGGGGCCGCCGCCGTGGAGTAGAGCTCCCCAGAACAACCTCTGCGCAGCTCACTCCAACGTCGTCTTCCAGATCTTGTCGGCCGACCCCCTGCAATTGCAACCCCTCCTGCCCAACTTGCTCTGGGATTTGGGTTTCCGAGTCCTCCTCGGACTCGCCTTGTATTTCAGTGCGCGGTGCATTTCCCACAGTTAATGGTTGTGAATCCGGGCACAACATTTCTGGCTGTTCCTCCATTGACCTTTGAAAGGTGGAAGTTTGTTGGGCTGGGAATAGCTCCTGCGAATACCCCATTGTGTCCTGAGGTAATTCATCGGACTGGTTATCTGGCAGTTGTGTGCGTGGTGTCGCTGCCGGTTGTGTCAGCTTTGTGCCCACTGGCTCCTTGTAACTGGCTGAGGACTCGGACCTCGTGCGTGATGTGCTGGTGCTGCTTAACCCACTGCTGGACGCTTGAGAGGTCATCCAAGTAATTATCTGGTCCTGTTCTTTTGGATCTGTGAGGGTTGTTGTCCTGGACAACATGGGCGGTATTGAGTGGGTTTTCTTGGGTGCTCCCCTGTGGCCTGTACGTGAACCGTCAGGGGAAACACCTCTTCCCTTGCCCCTTCCTCTTTCACCGGATTTCTTCCTCATTTCACTTATCCTTACAGTACACGCTGACTGGCAGCAGTACAGTGGCAGTACAGAAATGCTATACAGTACCACTATTCCCAGCAGCGACACAGAGCACAATGCTATACAGTGGCGGGTGAGCGGTGTACCACTATTCCCAGCAGCGACACAGAGCACAATGCTATACAGTGGCAGGTGAGCGGTGTACTACTGTTCCCAGGCCCAGCAGACACAGAGTGGAAGTAAACACAATGCTATATAGTCTGGCTGAGTGGTGTACACAGAGTGGCAGTACACACAATGCTATATAGTCTGGCTGAGCGGTGTACACAGAGTGGCAGTACACACAATGCTATATAGTCTGGCTGAGCCGTGTACACAGAGTGTCAGTAAACAATGCTATATATAGCGTGGCTGAGCGAGGTACACAGTGGCAGTACACACAATGCTATATAGTCTGGCTGAGCGGTGTACACACAGTGTCAGTAAACAATGGTATATAGTCTGGCTGAGCGGTGTACACAGAGTGTCAGTAAACAATGGTATATAGTCTGGCTGAGCGGTGTACACAGAGTGGCAGTAAACACAATGCTATATATAGCGTGGCTGAGCGAGGTGCACAGTGGCAGTACACACAATGCTATATAGTCAGGCTAAGCCGTGTACACAGAGTGTCAGAAAACACAATGCTATATATAGCGTGGCTGAGCGAGGTGCACAGTGGCAGTACACACAATGCTATATAGTCAGGCTGAGCCGTGTACACAGAGTGTCAGTAAACAATGGTATATAGTCTGGCTGAGCGGTGTACACAGAGTGTCAGTAAACAATGGTATATAGTCTGGCTGAGCGGTGTACACAGAGTGGCAGTAAACACAATGCTATATATAGCGTGGCTGAGCGAGGTGCACAGTGGCAGTACACACAATGCTATATAGTCAGGCTGAGCCGTGTACACAGAGTGTCAGTAAACAATGGTATATAGTCTGGCTGAGCGGTGTACACAGAGTGTCAGTAAACAATGGTATATAGTCTGGCTGAGCGGTGTACACAGAGTGGCAGTAAACACAATGCTATATATAGCGTGGCTGAGCGAGGTGCACAGTGGCAGTACACACAATGCTATATAGTCAGGCTAAGCCGTGTACACAGAGTGTCAGAAAACACAATGCTATATATAGCGTGGCTGAGCGAGGTGCACAGTGGCAGTACACACAATGCTATATAGTCAGGCTGAGCCGTGTACACAGAGTGTCAGTAAACAATGGTATATAGTCTGGCTGAGCGGTGTACACAGAGTGTCAGTAAACAATGGTATATAGTCTGGCTGAGCAGTGTACACAGAGTGGCAGTAAACACAATGCTATATATAGCGTGGCTGAGCGAGGTGCACAGTGGCAGTACACACAATGCTATATAGTCAGGCTAAGCCGTGTACACAGAGTGTCAGAAAACACAATGCTATATATAGCGTGGCTGAGCGAGGTGCACAGTGGCAGTACACACAATGCTATATAGTCAGGCTAAGCCGTGTACACAGAGTGTCAGAAAACACAATGCTATATATAGCGTGGCTGAGCGAGGTGCACAGTGGCAGTACACACAATGCTATATAGCCAGGCTAAGCCGTGTACACAGAGTGTCAGAAAACACAATGCTATATATAGCGTGGCTGAGCGAGGTACACAGTGGCAGTAAACAATGCTATATATATAGTGTGGCTGAGCGAGCGGTGTACTACTGTTCCCAGCAGCGACACACAATGACTGGGGGGGACCCTGGCTAGCGTGGCTGGAGAGCGAACTACCCTGCCTGCCTACCCAAAGCTAAACCCACAGAGAAATGGCGGAGATATGACGTGGTTCGGGTATTTATTTACCCGAACCACGTGACCGTTCGGGCCAATCAGAGCGCGTTCGGGCCCGAACCACGTGACCCGTTCGGCCAATCACAGCGCTAGCCGAACGTTCGGGGAACGTTCGGCCATGCGCTCTTAGTTCGGCCATGTGGCCGAACGGTTTGGCCGAGCACCGTCAGGTGTTCGGCCGAACTCGAACATCACCCGAACAGGGTGATGTTCTGCAGAACCCGAACAGTGGCGAACACTGTTCGCCCAACACTAGACAGCACTTCCAGGGCGTACTGCGCCAGCTCGCTCCAGATCTCCAGGCGCTTGACCCAATACTCCATGGGATCAACAGGGGCATCGCTGTCAAGCCCGCTGTAGGACCCCATGTAGTCAGCCACCATGCGGGTCAGGCGCTGGCTGTGACCGGAGGAGGATGCTGCTGCATGCACCTCCTCTCTAGTCACTGCTGGAGCCTCTACAGTCCTGTAGAGCTCGTTGCTGAGAGACAGCAGGTCTGTGGGGCGCTTGCTGCTGGATGCAGGCACCTGCTGCTGCCTCTGTGCTGGCTGGACAGTGGGGGTGGAAGGCTGGGGGAAGGCTTCCTCCAAGCGCTCAACAAGGGCCTGCTGCAAGCTCCGTATTTGTGGCGCTGGGTCTCCTCCTGCAGGAGGCAGGAACTGGCTCAACTTCCCCTTGAGGCGCGGATCCAACATCATGCTGATCCAGATGTCCTCCCTCTGCTTCATCTGGATCACCCTGGGGTCCTTGCGCAGGCACGTCAGCATGTGCGCTGCTATTGGGAAGAGGCGGGCCACGTGTGCTGGCACATCGACGGCAGTGCTGTCCTCATCCTCCTCCTCTGCCGCCTCATCCTCTCTCCACCCCCGCACCAACTCAGCTGCACTGTGCTGATCCCCCTCATCAGCAGCAAGGTCAGGGACCTCCACCAAGTCCTCCTCCTCCTCCCCCTCAGAGGTGGACTGTGCAGCTGCATGCCGCCCCTGCTGGGCCAAGGCTGCCGCTCCCTGTTCCAGCAAAGCATCGAGGGCCCTGTTCAGCAGACAAACCAGGGGCACCCACTTGCACACCATAGCATGGTCCCTGCTCACCATGTTGGTGGCCTGCAGAAAGGGAGCCAGCACTAAGCACACCTGCTGCATGTGCCCCCAGTCGTCATCGGGGACAATGGACGGAATGTTGCTGATCTTGTCCCTTTTCTGAGCGGCGGACACAGTGGCCAGGGCAAGGTACTGGTTGACAGCATGCTTCTGTTCAACCAGATGCTCCAACATCGCCAGGGTGGAGTTCCAGCGAGTTGGAACGTCAAGGATCAGCCGATGGCGTGGCAGCTCCAGCTCCCTTTGCACGTCTTCCAGGCTCGCAGAGGCTGCAGCCGAGCGCCGGAAGTGACGCACAACATTCCTTGCCGTTTCCAGCAGTTCGCCCATCCCCTGGTAGTTGCGCAAGAACTTCTGCACCACCAGGTTCAGCACGTGGGCAAGACAGGGGATGTGGGTCAGGTTTCCCCTGTCGATTGCGGCAACCAGATTGGCCCCATTGTCGGCCACCACCTCTCCGACTCTGAGGCCTCTGGGGGTCAGCCAAATCCTCTCCTGCTCCTGGAGTTTGTCCAACACATGGGTTGCCGTCAGATTGGTCTTCCCAAGGCTGACCAACTACAGCAGCGCTTGGCAGTGGCGTGGCTTCACGCTGCTGCTGAGGCGGGGGGGTTGGCCAGGTGTGCCGGAGGATGGCAGAGGATCGGAGGAACCTGCTGCAGTTCCCCTGACCCTGCGGGGTGGCACCACCCACTGTGTTGCTGCTGCTGCTCTCCCATCCTCACCCCCTTCCACCAAGCTGACCCAGTGGACAGTGAAGGACAGGTAGTGGCCTGTCCCGAAGCGGCTGCTCCAGGAGTCCATGGTGACATGGACCCTTTCACCAACCACGTGCTCCAGCCCTCGCTCCACATTGGCCATCACAAAGCGGTGCAGTGCATGCATGACCTTGCGGGCGAAGAAGTGTCTGCTGGGGAGCTGCCAGTCTGGGGCTGCACAAGCAAGCAGCGCACGCATGTCGCTCCCCTCCTGCACAAGCGTGTACGGCAGGAGTTGGGAGCACATGGCCCGTGCCAGCAAGCCGTTCAGCTGCCGCACGCGACGGCTGCTGGGAGGCAGAGCCCTAACCACCCCCTGGAAGGACTTGCTCAAAAGGCTCTGGCGTCGCATTTTGCTAGCACGGTAATCAGCGGAGACAGCAGAGGAGGCCACTGAGGACTGGCTGCCAGAACAGGCCTTAGTGTCAGCGGCAGGAGTTGCAGAGGGGGGAGGAGCAGTGTGTTTCCGCACTCCTGCTGGTGGTGCTGGAGGAGCAGGAGGACGGGTGGCTGCTGTTGCTGCTGCTGCTGCTGAAGGCTGTGCAGTGATGGGTGTGGTGCCACTGCCAGCACCAGATGCCTTCAGCCTCTGGAACTCCTCATGCTGGTGGTAATGTTTAGCAGCAAGATGGTTGATAAGAGAGCTGGTGCTGAACTTTAAGGGGTCTGCACCTCTTCTCAACTTCCGCTGACAGTGGTTGCAAGTGGCGTACTTGATGTAAACTGTGGGCATGGTGAAAAATTGCCAGATTGGTGACAAGAAAACCCCCCTACGGCCTGGAGCCGCTGCTGCCTGTCTCCCTGTGGTGGTTGGGGAAGGGGGCTTGGGTGCGGCTGGTGGTGGTACTGGCAGATGCTGCTGCTGCTGCTGCTGAGCCTGAGACACCAGCAGGCTGTGGGACCTGCCTACTGCTGCCAATGCTTGCAATGATGCGCCTCCTTGCAAGGCCCACAAGCGCATCCTCCTCCTCCTCCTCAGAGCTGCTGATGATGACATCCCCAGGTGCTGGTGGTGGCACCCAGTCTTTGTCCGTCACCCTGTCATCAACATCATCATCATCATCCTCCCCCTCCTGAAATATGTCCTGCTGGGATGATGACCCCCCAAACTCCTCTCCTGATGCATGGATGGGCTGCTTGACTGTCGCCACAGTCTTGCTGTCCAATCCCTCCTTCCCCAAAGTGCCCATCAGCATCTCCTCCTCAAAATCGCCAACAACAGCAGACAATTGACTCATGATGCCTGGGGTCAAAAGACTGCTGAATGACAGGTCGCCAACTGACGGTGAACTGGCCTCCTCCCCAGGCCCTGCTGGGCGGCTGCTGCGAACAGGGGTGGTGGTGGTGGTGAGGGTGGAGGCCTCGGATGCAGAGCTGATGGCGGGCTGCTCATCCTCCGTCATCAGTTGCACCACAGTGGCTGCATCCTTTTCCTCAATGGGACGTTTCCGACCCGGCTGGAGGAAAATAGGAGCAGGTACTACATGCTGCTGCTGCTGTGTCTCTGCAGCGTGAGTTGCAGATGCTCCTGCTGGGCGCCCAAGGCGTCCACGGCCAGTGGCTATAGGCGGAATGTTAGCCACTGACGCAGCTGCTGCTGCTGCGGAACTGTGCATAGTGGCGCGGCTTGCCACAATGCTGCTCCCTCTCCTCCTGATTCCCTTGCTGCCCTTCCCCTTGCCCAAACCGCGCTGGCTGCCACTTCCAGACATCTTAGATGTTTTGGGCGTAAACAAAAAAGTTTTTTAAAAGGGCGGGTGAAAAAGTGGGGTACTTTAATGGAGTGGGTTGGTGGGTGAGGTGACACTAATCACTAAGTGATTAGATCGCTAAGTGATTACTAGTACAGTACAAATACAAAATACAATAATCAGTAAGTGTGAACAGTGAGTGTGTCCCCTAGTACACTAGTACAACTAGAAAATACAATAATCAGTAGTAATCAGATTCAGTAGAAGGAAATAGAGTGTGTGTACACTACAGACAGTGCACGCACACACACACGCAGGAGCTAGCCTATGAACAGTGACTGAGTGTCCCTAGTACAGTAAGTACAACTAGAAAATACAATAATCAGATTCAGTAGTAACTAATCAGATGATTCAGTAGAAGGGAATACTGTGTACTGTGTACACTACAGACAGTGCACACACACACACACGCAGGAGCTATGAACAGTAACAGTGAGTGTCCCTAGTACAGTAGTATAACTACAAAATACAATAATCACTCAGTACAGTAGTAAAGGACAAGACAGGGTAGAATACACAGCAGAAACACTGGTATAGATGAGAAATAAACTAACAGAGGACAGGAGGACAGCTGCCCACACAGGCAAGGCCCTGAGGCCTAAAGCTGTGTAAGCTTGCCTGCAGCAGCAGCTGTCTCTATGTAACACACAAGCTACTAACTAAAATACAATCTCTATCTAGCTAACAACAATATAGGTGTATATAGCAGGTGTACGTGAGCAAAAACGCTAGGTGATTGACCACAATAGAGCACTTGCTAAGCCAAAGCACAAAGGAGCAGATCTCTCTCTGTACAAGTCAAGCAAGGACGGAAAAACCGAACATGGCGGCCGCTATTTATAGGGTAGGGGCTGGCCAGGGTCCCCTTCTGTGATTGGCTGCCGTCAGAGGGCCTGGGAGCCCTCTGATTGGCTCTAAGGACATCAATCTGGGCTATGACGCTATTCGAGCTCGGTATTCGAGCTCGAATAGCGCTGTTTGCTCGAATAGCGCGAATAGTGAGTGGGCTATTCGAGTTCACTCAAATAGCCCATTCGAATAGCTGCAGCTATTCGAGCTCGGTATTCGACCTCGAATAGCTGAAAAAGAGCTCGAATATTCGAGCTACTCGAATATTCGAGCTCTGCTGAGCATCCCTGGGCATAGGTGCCCGCAGTACAGGTTAGCTACGTAGGTGCCTCCAGTATAGAGTAGCCTGTATAGTTGCCCCCAGTTTAGATTAGATAGGTAGTTGCCCCCAGTGTAGGTTAGATAGGTAGGTGCCTGCTTTATAGGTTATCTATGTAGGTGCCTCCAGTATAGGGTAGCCAGTATAGTTGCCACCAATGTGGGTTAGATAGGTAGGTGCCCCCAGTGTGGGTTAGATAGGTTGGTTCCCCCAGTATAGGTTAGATAGGTAGGTTCCCCAAGTATGGGTTAGATAGGTAGGTGTCCCAGTATAGTTTAGATAGGTAGGTTCCCGCAGTATAGGTTCGATAGGTAGGTTCCCCTAGTATGGGTTAGATAGGTAGGTTCCCCCAGTATAGGTTAGATAGGTAGGTTCCCCCAGTATAGGTTAGATAGGTAGGTTCCCCCAGTATGGGTTAGATAGGTAGGTTCCTGCAGTTTAGGTTATATAGGTCGGTTCCCGCAGTATAGGTTCGGCAGGTAGGTTCCCCCAACATGGGTTAGATAGGTAGGTTCTCCCAGTATGGGTTAGATAAGTAGGTTCCCCCAGTATGGGTTAGATAGATAGGTTCCCGCAGTTTAGGTTATATAGGTAGGTTCCCACAGTATAGGTTAGATAGGTAGGTTCCCGCAGCTTAGGTTATATAGGTAGGTTCCCGCAGTATAGGTTAGTTAGGTAGGTATCCCCAGTATAGGGTAGTTAGGTAGGTTCCCCCGGTATAGGTTAGTTAGGTAGGTTCCCGCAGTATAGGTTAGTTAGGTAGGTTCCCGCAGTATAGGTTAGTTAGGTAGGTTCTCCTGTATAGGTTAGTTAGGTAGGTGCCCCGCAATATAGGTTAGTTAGGTAGGCTCCCCAAGTATAGGTTAGTTAGGTAGGTTTCCCCAGTATAGGTTAGTTAGGTAGGTTCCCGCAGTATAGGTTAGTTAGGTAGGTTCCCGCAGTATAGGTTAGTTAGGTAGGTTCCCGCAGTATAGGTTAAATAGGTAGGTTCCCGCAGTTTAGGTTAGTTAGGTATGGACGCAGAAGCTGGGGGGGGAGCGGACATAATAGTAATAACTCACCTGCTTCCGCCAAACCCCGCGCTGCTTCAATGATCTACCTTTCCCGGCATCTATCTCTTTAGTAACAGCGCTTCCTGTGATGACATGCGGTACGTCATCACACGGGGCGCTGTTACCAGGCGACGGACGCCGGGAGAGGAAAGACATTGAAACTACGGGGGAACGGATGAAGAAGGTGATTTATAACTATTAAGTCCGTTCCCCCGCTCTGGCGCCCCCCCTCCTGCCGAACAATCGAACAATAAAGCGCCCAGGGCGATTGCACGTATCGCACGCCCATAGAAACGGGGCTGACCAAACTGTTGTTGGATTGTTGGAAGAAGTAGCTGTTGGAAGGTGTTTTTGTACCATTCTTTATTCATGGCTGTGTTTTTTGGCAAAATTGTGAGTGAGCCCACTCCCTTGGATGAGAAGCAACCCCACACATGAACGGTCTCAGGATGCTTTACTGTTGGCATGACTCAGGACTGATGGTAGCGCTCACCCTTTCATCTGCTGACAAGCCTTTTTCCAGAAGCCCCAAACAATCGGAAAGGGGCTTCATCAGAGAATATGACTTTGCCCCAGTCCTCAGCAATCCATTCACCATACTTTCTGCAGAAGATCAATCTGTCCCTGATGTTTTTTTGGGAGAGAAGTGGCTTCTTTGCAGCCCTTCTTGACACCAGGCCATCTTCATAAATTCTTCACATCACTGTGGATGCAGATGCGTTCACACCTGCCTGCTGCCATTCCTGAGCAACCTCTGGACTGGTTGCACTCCGATCCCGCAGCTGAATCCTCTTTAGGAGATGATCCTGGTACTTGCTGGACTTTCTTGGACACCCTGAAGCCTTCTTAACAAGAATTGAACCTCTTTCCTTGAAGTTCTTGATGATCCTATAAATTGTTGATTTAGGTGCAATCTTAGTAGCCACAATATCCTTGCCTGTGAAGCCATTTTTATGCAACGCAATGATGGCTGTATGCGTTTCTTTGCTGGTGGTCACCATGGTTAACAATGGAAGATCAATGATTTAAAGCATAACCCTCCTTTTAACATGTCAAGTCTGTCATTCTAACCCAATCAGCCTGACATAATGATCTCCAGCCTTGTGCTCGTCAACATTCTCACCTGAGTTAACAAGAGGATTACTGAAATGATCTCAGCAGGTCCTTTAATGACAGCAATTAAATGCAGTGGAAAGGTTTTTTTGGGATTCAGTTAATTTTCATGGGAAAGAAGGGCTATGCAATTCATCTGAACACCCTTCATAACATTCTGGAGTATATGCAAATTGCTATCTTAAAAACTTGAGCACCAACCTTTCTCATTTCCAATATTTTTGACAGTCTCAAAACTTTTGGCCAGGACTGTAGGCATGAAATTACACAAGAATTATGTGAAATTTTACGCGAAATTACAAATAACAATACAAAATCAATTGAATGTACAAATCGTAATTATTTATAGGCATAATTGCGAAAATGTATGCATAATCGTAATTAGCTGATTACGATCATCATCACTAGTTAGGAATTGGTAGAGGAAGGTTTCTGATTGAGAGTAAGATTAAAGGGGCACTACAGCGAAAAACTGTAAAATTTAAAATCTGTGCAAACATATTCAAATAAGAAGTACATTTTTTCCAGAGTAAAATGAGCCATAAATTACTTTTCTCCTATGTTGCTGTCACTTACAGTAGGTAGAAGAAATCTGACAGAAGTGGCAGGTTTTGGACTAGTCCATCTCTTCATAGGGGATTCTCAGCAAGGCTTTTATTCTTTATAAAGATATTCCCTAAATAGGATTTAAACAATGATGCTGGCCAGCCTCCCTGCTACCTACACAGTTTTTTGGCAGTTGGACAGAGCAACTGCCATTCACTAAGTGCTTTTGAAAATAAATATATCCCTGAGAATCCCCTATAAAGAGATGGACTAGTCCAAAACCTGTCGCTTCTGTCAGATTTCTACAACTTACTGTAAGTGACAGCAGCATAGGAGAAAAGTAATTTATGGCTCATTTTACACATTTACATTTTACAGTTTTTCGCTGTAGTGCCCCTTTAAGTTAGGTCATAGTGAAATATTGTTAAATAAATATTACTGATTTTACTATATGAATTAAGCATTAGAATATTTGACAGATATTGTACTATCGGGGGTTTCCTGTGCCCTTTTCAACAGGGGCCTCTTTATTGAATGATCACTTATTTATCTGCCAGATAAAGGCATACGATGTATAACTTCAAAGCAAGCACTGCATGTAAGTCTGTTACTACTGCACCATATTAGCTTTTAGAACGTTAATTAGGCTGTCTACAAATGGTAATAATGTGAAATTAATTAAAGCATGGTTCTTTTATACACAACACAGGCTTATTTGTATTTAATTTAGAAGTGAGCTACCTCAAGGCATTTTTGCAGAAAATAGTATAACAGGTGTGGGTGCAATATACGTATATTAGCTTGCGAATAGCAACATCTGTTTAGTGCCCTCCTCGGCCCGTAATGCTCACTATAGACGAGAAGTGAGAAAATGAGTTTTCTGCGAGTTCGGTGAGCAATATGTGCAACTGCTGCCATTTCTGATACAGATTTCACTCCTTACCTACCAGAAAACACCTCCTGAAAACACACATTGAGGTAAACAGATAGTATAAGTAGCAGAAATTATCTGCAATCTGTTCAGTGCTTTTATTTTTATGAAACGCTGATGAGATCTGAGGGTCCCATCATCATGCACAGGTGGATAAGACTTCAGGACATCAAGTATCGACTGAGATGGCCACACACGACTTATCCTATTCCAAACCAATCAATGTTCCCCCCCTTTTTTTTAATAAACATTATCAATTGTATACAAAAAATTCAAAAAAGCAAAACAAATTTGATCAAGGAAAAGACTATCGATTTTTAGATGAAGCCTTCCATATTGCTTGGGTAAAGTTTCCTGTAAAGTGTACCTGAGATGGAGCATTTAAAAAAATATACATACCTTTGCTGGGGCTTCCTCCAGCTCCCTTCAGGCTGATCGCTCCCTCACCTCCTCCTGCACCGCCTGAATCCTACGCCAGTTGGAGCATGCGCAGTCCGGTTGCGTGCTCCCCCATTGGGGTCTCATTACCGGGAGCATTCTGTGCAGTACTACTAGTAGTAGTAGTAGTGCTAGTAGTAGTACTGCACAGGTGCAGAATGCTCCTAGTGACAGGAGCATGATGGGGGCGCGCGGCCAGACCACGTATGCGCAGTATGCCCCAGACTGAAGGACTTTATGGGCCAAATAGTGGAGGATACAGGCGACGCAATAGGACAGCGAGGGACCAACCAGCCTGAAGTGCGCTGGAGGAAGTCCCAGGTATGTATAATTTTTTTATATCCCCTTGTCTCGGGATTTGACTTTTTTGTAGTAATTTTTTGATTAGAAATAAAGCTAAATTGCAACTTCTACAAAGTGTATGTTGGTCTGACTCCCCCAACAATTTCCTAAGGTCTCTAGCTGGGCATACATGTAAAAGAAGCACCTAGCACTTTGGGCACCGGTACATCCGGTAAAGTGATTCCAATAGATAGACTACGTATCTGTAATGTTACCAATATTCTACTATTGTCTCCCCTAACCTATCCCTCACACCAACTCTTACTGCAACTCTCACACCAACTCTTACTAACACCCCCCTCCCCCATGTCTAAAACAAACCTTCCCCACTTACACTTCAACTCTAACCCCCCCCCCCCCCCCTTACCTACACCTAAAACATACCCCCCATGTGGTGTGCAAGGAACCCAAATGCTGCTCACTCCCCTTTGCTGCTACATCTGCTGATATCCAGAGCTCAGCTACATGAAAGCCAAACTTTGTGCATTCCTTACAAACCCCTGTTGCCAATATCCGAAGTTCAGCTACATGATAGCCATACTCTGGACACCACTAAGAGACCTCCACTGCTGCCTGCGTCTTTAGCTGGAGTTAGGCTAAAAGCCAAACTCAGTGGCCCCTGCTATTAGCCGAAGATGCCCAGTGCCCTCAGTACACACTCAGCGATGCCATAGTTATAAATTGCATTGTGGTCTATGGCAGCACCCAATATACTGAACAGGCTTGTGTACCCAATTCACCTGCTTCAAAAGCTGCTACGCTTAAACCCTGACTCAATCCCCATTGGCCATACTGGGTATTATAGGACAAAAGTTCTCCGTTAGCGAACAGTGGTAACGACTGTGCATCCAACACATTCCCTAGAGGTGATCTTGGTCTCAAGTCACAGGGCCACATTTTTACTTTTTACCGCCTAAGACCCACTATCACCAGCTGCCTCCTGACAACAGCATCCTAAATCCCCCCCCCCCCCCCCCCCCAACACGGCAGGGATTAGATAGAAGGCTCCTCTGAGGTCAATTAGTGAAGTGATAGCAGGGAATACATTATAAGATCCTCTGAAGACAGTTAGTGACATGATGGCAGGGGCTGAATTATAAGCTCCTCTGAGGACAGCTACTGACATGATGGCAGGGATTAGACTGTAAACTCCTTAGCGAGCGGCACATTCGGTGAGGGACAGGCAGCTCAAAGATCACTGTAAGTGCCCATTCGCTGCCCCTTCATCCCCTGAGTGCCAGATCAGGTTGTTGGTAGCCATTCATTGCTATGTGCAAACTCTGTATAGCAGGATGAATGTTTGGCAGGTTAACTGCTACTGCCACCCTGCTGCCCACATCCCTCCCCCACCTTGCTTTCCTGGTACCCTAGGCCATGGCCTTTGTGACTTTGCCTGGAATCCAGCCATGCCTGAGGGGCATAAGCATGTAATAACCTTGGAAATGGCAACACATTTACTGCCTGATATATATTGTGCAGGTTATGAATGTTGGACATCCCCCATATCTGGTGCAAACACATTATACTAAGGCAAACCTTCCCATCAGATTATATCAGTGAGGAATGGGGAAGGTAAGTATAGGTCACATGCTTCAATCTCCATGGCTGGCTCTACAACACGCAGCTCAGCTCAGTTTTCGTTCAGGTTTGTGTTATAGGCACAGTTATCCTTAAAAGCCTCGGTTACAAATGGCAGCTTCTGTCATTTACGCACCCTGCCCCCTTTAAACAGCCCCGTTATAACACAAATAAGTCATTGCTTTAATTCACATTCACAGCTTTTCTACAAACACGCCGGAAGGGAGAAGCCAGACAGATGTGAGCGGCAGCAGATCAGAGCGTCTCCGCCATGGCTGCGAATTCTGCAGCTCTCGCGGAACACCTTCCGTTACTCTCATGATTAGTGTGGATGAAATGACCTTTCCGGCTCAGTAAGGCATGAAAAGCACATGAATTATTAAGAAATTATTATGTACAGGTATCGCGGGTAGGAAAATCTACTGCTTAGGGCTGTACATTATTCTACGTGAAGGGGAAGGGGGGGAGGCGGGTGGAGGAGACGAGGTTTTAAAGGGAAACTGAAGTGTGTATTCCGCTGGGTCTGCAGAGCACAGGGAGACATTGTACAATAGCCGGGGGTGGTTCTAGACTTTTTGCTGCCCAAGGCAAACTTGTGTGGATGCGTCCGTCCCCCCCTAATTAGGAATGATCGCACAGCACCCGACAATTTACTCTGCTTCATTTAATGTTCTCACATGACATGCTGCAGCTCAACTCAATAGCACACTGGCTGGCTGCGAGTCTGTGACAAACTAACTGCTCACCCTCAGCCACTCCATTCCTCCTCAGTCAGGACAGCAGTGCCACCTCCTCCTTACTGCTGTGCAAGTCAAATGAAACACTGCAGCTCTCCTGCTTCCCCTTCCTCATTCACTGTCAGACTCCTCACACCAGTGCTGGGCCGAAATTACGCATGAGCGTAATTACGCATCGTAATTCAATGTAAATTTACGTGTAAGCGCTACGCGTAAATTACGGTCTTCCGCGTAATTATTTACGCGTAAGCAGTAGAGTGGTATCGTAATTACACTGTCTACCGTAATTGCTAGGTATGCGTAATTTTACGAACACTTACGCGTAATTTTACGCGTAATTACTAACGTAAAAACTCCCCTTTTCTAAGAGTAGCCAATCAGTCAACATCCTAAGCAACCAATAGTATCTTCTCCCGCCCTTCAGTATAAGCGTACGTTTTGACGCATACGAATGATATGTACGCAATAACTGTCACATTGACGGCTATTGCGTACATATCGTCCGTATGCGTAAAAAAAAACGCATTAATGGGTATTACAGCACTACGCGTAACATCGTAGTGTAAGCGCCTACATTACAGTATCCTTACGCGTAACTGCGTAAGTTTACGCATAATTACAGTGATGTACCGTAGATAATTTCTTACGCCGTAACCATAATTGCGTAATGCGTAATAGCGTAAAATTACGCGTAATGATCCGTAAGCGTAGATTTTTCCATTACGACCAGCACTGCCTCACACAGCACAACAAGCTGCTTTTCCCCAATGATGACCTCTTCACCACGCTCTCCTCTCACTTCTCCTCCTACTCTGACTGCATGCTGTACACACAGTACAAACATGCTGCCCCTGTAATCTTTGTGCCTGATGCAATTGTTTCACCTTGCTTCATGAGAGAACCGGCCCTGATAATAACGTGTGACATAAAAGGGGTTCTGATGCTGTATCCAGACAAGCCAACAAGCAGACCTGTCATTTGTGCAGAGATTCCTGAAACTTTGCCATTAACCTTAGACTTCGTACGCACTAGAGATGGTTCTTGGCTGAGGTGGCTGGTTGGGGCTGCCTCTGCCAACAATCCTAAGGAGGATCTGTAACCTACGATTAACTTCATCCCAATCAGTAGCTGATACCCCCTTTCCCACAAGAAATACAGTATATACCTTTTCTCAGATAGATCATTGGGTGTGTGTGTGTGTGTGTGTGGGGGGGTCTGTATGCCTAATATTGTGGTGTAACCCCTCCCCCAGTGTGAGATTATGACCATGGTCCTGACAGTTTGCTGTCTGTGAACCTCATTGCATTGTGGGTAATAACAGCTCTTTCCAACTGCCAAGCAGACAACATCTCCCTCTGTACATAGAACTCTTAAGCTGGCCACTAACGGTCCAATTTCTAGCGAAAAATCGTTCGAGCGATCAGAAATTCTGATCGGTCGAAAAATCGTTCACTACACCATCAACTAACCAATCATTGCTTTCTATCTATCACGACCACCAAGAAAATCCAAATTTTCGTTTGACAAAAATTCATTCGGGCGACATTTTTTTTCACTCGTTCATAATCGATTGTGTCCATCAATGGAGATTATGTACAACCAATCCGATAAGAATTTCTGATCGCTCAAACGATTTTTCGCTACAAATTTCACCATTAGTGGCCAGCTTTAGGGCTGGTGCACACCAGAGCGGTTCTGAAGCGTTTTTTAAAACTCTTGCAGGGGGAAACCGCTTGGCTAATGAAAGTGAATGGGATGGTGCACACCAGAGCGGTTCGTTTTTTCCACAAACGCAAACTCGGGGGCTGCAGCATTTTTGAGATTGCTGAGGCGTTTCTGCCTCAATGTTAAAGTATAGGAAAGTGGAAAACCGCTCTTAAAAACGCTAGAGCAGATCGGTTTTCCAGGCGTTTTTATTACAGAAGCTGTTCAGTAACAGCTTTACTGTAACAATATATGAAATCTGCTCCAGAAAAATGCTCCAAAAAAACTAGGCATGTTTAGAAAACGTCTCTAAACATGCCTAGAATCGCTCTGAAATCAGCTTCAAAAACCTCTAGCGTTTTGCAGATCTGCTAGAGGTTTTTGGTGTGCACTGGACCTTAGTACGAACATTCTGTACCGATCACCTGGCAGAACTAAACATGTCACCAGCAGTGATTAATTTCAGAATGTAAATCAGGGTGAGGAAGGATTTTACAATGGGCAAACACTGACTAAATAATGTATAAATAAAAATTGTAAGCACTTTTATTCATTATGTCATTTTCACTACAGTTCCTCTTTAAAGGGGAACTGAAGAGAGAGGTATATGGAGGCTGCCATATTTATTTCCTTTTAAGCAATACCAGTTGCCTGCAGCCCTGCTGCCTCTAATACTATTAGCCATAGCCCCTGAACAAGCATGCAGCAGATCAGGTGTTTCAGACTTTAAAGTCAGAACTGTCAAGACTAGCTGCATGCTTGTTTCTGGTGTTATTCACATACTACTGCAGAGAAATAGACCAGCAGGGCTGCCAGGCAACTGGTATTGATTAAAAGGAAATAAATATGGCAGCCTCTGTATACCTCTTACTTCAGTTCCCCTTTAAAGTGAGTCTGAAGCGAAGAAAAAAAAAAGATACTTACCTGAGGAAAGGAAAGGCCCTGGGTCATATACAGTCTTCCCTCTCCTCTCCTGGTGCCCTCTTTGCAGTGCTGGAGCCCCCTTTAGCAGTATCCGACCGATGGGTCAGAGACTGCTCTCTTTGGGAGCCTGAATGCTCCTGAAGATGGGCCACTCTGCACTGCGCATGCGCAAGCACACTTTCTCATGCATGCGCAGTATGGAGCGACCCATCTTCGGGAGCACTCGGGCTCCTGCAGATTTTCGAAGCCTCTGGAGATTTGAATGGGGGACCCAGCGCTGAAACGAGGGGGCCATCTGAGGAACGGAAAGGCTCTATAGGATTCAGAGCCTTGCCTGTCCTTAGGTAACTATCTATTTTTTTCTTTGATTGAGACTCCCTTTAAAGGATACCATAGCTTGAATGTTTTTGACAAATGGGGGGAGCAGGCATATACTGTTACCTGTGCTGATGCGTACCACTCCCCTCATTCTCCCCTCAACCCCCCTAACTCACCTAACAGCGCCCCGGGATCCTCTTCTGTTCAGCTGGGTCGGGACTTACTGCACAGGTGCCGGCCAGGCTGCAGGCGTCCTACAGAGCGCGCCCGTGGCCAGGCGCGCACTGCGTCATGGTGGGGCTGAGAGGAGAACGGGAGGGGGGGAGGGAGCAGTAGGCATCAGCACAGGGAGCACTATATGCCTACTCCTCCCATCTCTCAAAACAATTTGAGCTCTGGTATCCTTTAAGTGTGCACAGCAACCCTAATGCGTCACCAAGAGATCCAGATTGCCCCCTCCTTAAAAATCTCCAGATTGACCAATTTTGGATTAAAATCAATTGTACAATCAATTGGCTGCCCACTGCATCGATTTCTAGGCGAATTATTGATTTAATTGGTCGGATATTGACGGGAATAATTAGTAACAGTATCACCACTTTTAGACATGTCTGCAGACAGCTGAGAAAATTGTCTCTGTAACCGGGGCTGCTCATTTGTATTTTGCTTAATTTAAATTTCCAATCAGAAATCGGCATTTGCGACCAGAAATAAAAAAAAAAAAGAAAACCCCATTTCTGCAGAAATACAGCATTACTGCAACTCGGTAATTTTACCCCAATCACAGAACTCAAAAGCATTGGACCAATCAGAGAGTCAACTCGGAAGTATTTGGTGGCACAGTGGTTAGTGCTCTTGCCAAACGCTGGGTCCACGGTTCAAATCCCAGCCAGGTGAACATCTGCAAGGAGTTTGTATGTTCTCCCCATGTCTGTGTGGGTTTCCTACAGGCACTCTGGTTTCCTCCCACATCCCAAAAACATACAGATAAGTTAATTGGCTTCCCCCTAAAATTGGCCCTAGACTACAATACATAGATAGACATATGACTATGGTAGTGACTAGATTGTGAGCCCCTCTGAGGGACAGTTAGTGACAAGAAAATATACTCTGTACAGCGCTGCATAATATGTCGGCGCTCTATATATACATAAAATAAATAATCAGAGAAAGCAAAAAATTACCCCCAAAAAAAGACTCATCGAAAAACAGAAATCAGAAATTAGTTATTTGCATTAGCGGCAATCGGTATTCCTGTGGAATCTGAAACGGTCAGTTCTGACCATCCCTATCTGTAACTCTGTAAATATTCTGCAACCAAAATTGTCCAGATAAACACTTTGGTCAGGGCTGGGGTAGTCACTAGTCAGAGCTGCCTGGATGTCCATTGCACTCCACTGGAGCTGAAGATCGTGCTGCAATTAACTCTGCTCCCATTGCTTGGAGATGAGTATTTTGACAAACTTGGTGGGTGACTGAGCCTGGGTATCCCTTTGTTCTTTATCATTACTGCCCAGTGTCTTTTATTATTGCTTTGAACTAAAAGACTTCCCTTCGGCACCTGTACAAAAAAATGCTCTTCAATGGTGGCCTCTGAGGATGTCACTACAATCCTTTTGTTACTATTCTTTTCATCTTCTACACAGAGATCTGATGTCAAACACAACAACTTCTATGTGTTTCTTTTTACAAACCTTGGCCTGGGTTTCTTAAATAATTGCCTGCTACTAGGCAGCAAGAGTTTGCAGTGCCTGCCGGAGTCCGGTACGACAGTTGCTAAAAAGTTAATGAATTAGCAGCAGTGTGACTGCAGGCATTGCTTGGCAGGCATTGCTTGAAGTACAGCAAAAAAAAAAAAAAAAAAAGAAGAAGTTTCCGTTTATTGTTTGTTTTTATTAAATCCAAGCTATCCTGCATCAATTATGTTTAAAGGGAACCTAGACCGAATAAAAAAAAAGTTTCACTTACCTGGGGCTTCTACCAGCCCCCTGCAGCCACCCTGTGCCCGCTCCGGTACTCACCGGCCCTCCGGGCCCCCGCTGCCGCTTAGTTTTGCACTTGCCGACTGGCCAGTCGATGGCCACTGCGCCTGTGCAGCCCTGGCCGCTTGCGTCTTCGATCATGCTCCTCGAGAAATATCTCATTCTACGAATGTGCAGGACGCACCCAGTGGCTGGAGTGTGATCGAGGACGCAAACGGTAAGGGCCACACAGGCGCAGTGGCCATCCACATGGCTGAATTAGCAAGAAGAAGACGCTTAGTGGCAGCAGGTGACAGGAAACTTGATCAGTGGCGGTGTGGGCATAGGGCAGCTTAAAGAGGAACTCCAGTGAAAATAATGTAATAAAACAAGTGCTTCATTTTTACAATAATTATGTATAAATGATTTAGTCAGTGTTTGCTCATTGTAAAATCTTTCCTCTCCCCGATTTACATTCTGACATTTATTACATGGTGACATTTTTACTGTGGGCAGGTTATGCAGCTGCTCCGCCTCCTAGCTGTTTTCGCTGTTAGAGACTGTGAACCTGGTTACATTGTAACAAACTGCCAAAAGTACCGCGGTCCCAGAGCTTCTTGTGGGAGGGGTTTCAGCACAAAATCAGTCATACAGCGCCCCCTGATGGTCTGTTTGTGAAAAGCAATATATTTCTCATGTAAAAGGGGGTATCAGCTACTGATTGGGATAAAGTTCAATTCTTGGTTGGAGTTTCTCTTTAAGGGAGCAGGTAAGTGAAACTTTTTTTCAACTCAGTTTAGATTCCCTTTAATTATAATCTCCAACTTCCCGAACCACAGTAGATTGAGCCCAATGGCCTCAATTCACTAAGCTTTATCAAACACTTTATCAAACGTTTGATAATTTACCTCATAGGTAAAATCTAATTTTGAATTCACTAAGGTGTTATATATTTATCGAATGTGTTATCGATGAAACATTTAATGAATATGTAACACCTTAGTGAATTCAAAATTATATTTTAACCATGAGGTAAATTGTCAAACGTTCGATAAAGTGTTTGATAAAGTTTAGTGAATTGAGGCCTATGTGTGCCTGAGTTGATGCAAATTGTATGCTAACGTTGTGCAAATTTGGCGCCAGGAACAGCTGAGCAATAAACCTTTAAATTGGAGTGAATACAGCAATAAAGTCACTCACTATTTACAACACATGAAGCCCATTGAAGTAAATTGAGACATAGATGATCGATCACCTTTATAGGTCAGAGCTTGCAGGGCTCTTTCACATCTGAGCTCAGTTTGTGCATTTTGACGCAACGCCCATTGTGTGCATTTTCCAAGGGCAAATGAAAGTCCATAGAAATGCGTTGCATTTCGACGCTTCCCAGAGCTTTTCCTTGCCCGACGCTTGTGGTATGCGTTACAATGTAGATCAATGGACAAGCAGTGCATGTGTTTTTAAAACATTTCAACACACGCAGTTACAGTTGAAATTCAAAAAATGATAACATCACCTGTGTTTTCCTATGTGTTGTAATGGATTGAAACCACATTAAAAATGCATACTCACTGCGGTAAAATGCAACACAATGAATAAAAAACGAACGAAAACGCATACATCAAAACGTATGCGTTGATCTTTCACCATCACCATCTCAGATGTGAAAGCGCCTGCAGGAAACCTGTGTTGGAATGTTGTGTCTCCCACAGACAATTACCTCTCCTGCAGAGCCATGTGACCCATGATGTCACTTCCAGGAGAGGAGTAAATTCATGTTATGTATACTTTTCAGAAGTAATGCTGCAACTCTCAAGTTCTCAACACAGCTTCCCTGCTGGCTCAGCAGCATGCATAAATACCAACAGATTTCTTCAGTCTAGACAATGGCCTCAATCAGGGGCATTGCTAGGATCCTAAGAGATTCGGGGCATTTTTGGGCACTTCAGCTGGAAAATAGGTGTGGCCAAGGACCAGAATGTGGGTGTGGTCATGGGTGGAGCAAAATTTACATGAACTTAACAACAGTCTAAGTAGGCCTGCTTAGCAAAATGTTGGATGAAGCCCTTTCTGCATTAATACAAAGAATAAATATATAAATGCAGCATATCACATAAATAAGCAGTGGCACTTAAACATAACTAGGCAGAGTTACCTGGCTTCTGTGCTGGCTGGTCTGGCTTTCTGCTGGGTGGCCTGACCTGCCGCCAGGTTATCTGGCAGTTTCCCCCATAGCATTCCCTGACCTTCTAGTGGACCCCCTCCTATGCTCCCACGGGCCTCCCATTGAGGCACCACAACTCTCAGCATGCCCCATAGAAGAACCACAGCTCCCTGCATGCCCCCATAAAGGCATCACAGCGCCCAGCACGGCACCGCAGCACCCAGTGTGCCCACATAGAGGCACCACAGCTCCCAGCATACCCCAATTGATGCACCACAATTCCCGGCATGACCGCCATTGAGGCACCACAGTTGACTCTGCCTGTGGGACATCCGGGGCACCCCAGAATAGATCCGGGGCCCATGCCACTGATCTTTGGGGCTAGCAACGCCCCTGGCCTCAATTCACTAAGCTTTATCAAACACTTTATTGTAAGTTTTATAATTTACCTCATAGGTAAAATCTAATTTTGAATTCACTAAGGTGTTATATATTTATTGAATGTTTTATCGATGAAACGTTTAATGAATATGTAACACCTTAGTGAATTCAAAATGAGATTTTAACCATGAGGTAAATTGTCAAACATTCGATAAAGTGTTTGATAAAGTTTAGTGAATTGAGGCCTATGAGTGCATCCCACTCACCCTCCACCCTGAGCTGTCCTGCTCTAAAAAGATCCTGAGGCAAAGGGGCATAAAGAGATCATTTGCTTATTCAGTAGTGAGGCATTGTGGAAACCACAGTTACTCACTGAGGGCTCGCTCACACTGCAGGCGTTTTCTCAATTTTTTCTCACACGGGCGCTTTTTAAAAACGCCCCCCGATCGCTTGTGCAATGAATGTCTGTGAGAAGGTTCATATCAGCGTGGGTTGTGCGCTGTGCGTGCAGCAAAGCGGTGCGTGGACCATTTTTGAGGCAATTTCGCCTCAATGGAAGGCATAGGAGAAATGCAAAGCGCTCACAAAATCGTTTTGTGCATCGATTGCGTTTGCGTTTTTAAGAATAAATACATTGTATTTATTCTGTTTCGGGTCAAAGAGTTCACTTTCTGACTTGCGTCAGGGAGTGAATTACAAAACGCTTGGGAAAAACGCTTAGAAAACCGCTTAGCACAAAGCGCCCACCCAAGCGCCGGGAATTGAAAAAAAAGACGCGTCAAAAACACCCCAACGCTAACGGCCATGCGAACGGAACGCAATATGAACAAAGCCTTAAAGCTGAATTATTGCAAAAGCCTTTTAAGGCGGCAAATTACACTAAATATAGATTTAAAGTGACCATAAAGTAAATTGAATACATAACGCCATACATAGCAATAATCACCGGCGTACTTACCGGGAATGCGACCCCCTCAGCCGCAGGGGGGCCCGGGGCTGCTCTGGGGCCCGCTCACTGTGCGTGGGGGGAGCGCTGCTCTGGACCCCCCAGCAAGGTGCTCAACTGGCCGCAGCATCTAATAGACGCTGCGCCAGTTCATTCCCCGCAGCCCCGCTCCAGCAGCCTGTATAGTCTCCAGCAGGCAGAGCAGGGCTACGGCAAGATGGCCGCCGAAGAAGCCCTACACTGGAGACTATTTGTGTCTCTAGTACAGGGCTTCGGCAGCCATCTTGCCATAGCCCTGCACTCTGCCTGTCAGCGTGGGAGATGTGCTGCAGGAGGACTCGGGGAGCTGCGAGCCAGATGCCAGGAGAGGAGAAGACTTCTGTCAGGTAAGTGAATTGTTTTTTTTTTCACAGGTGCATTTTTTTTCCTAGTGTCTGCTGCCTACATTGTGATTTTCAGGTGTCTGCTGCACACATTACGATTTTCTGGTCACTGCTGCCCACATTGCGATTTTCTGGTGACTGCTGCCCACATTAGGATTTTCTGGTGTCTGCTGCCCACATTACGATTTTCTGGTCACTGCTGCCCACATTGCAATTTTCTGGTGTCTGCTGCCCACATTGCGATTTTCTGGTCACTGCTGCCCACATTGCGATTTTCTGGTGTCTGCTGCCCACATTGCGATTTTCTGGTGACTGCTGCCCACATTGCGATTTTCTGGTGACTGCTGCCCACATAAGGATTTTCTGGTGACTGCTGCCCACATTAGGATTTTCTGGTGTGTGCTGCCCACATTATGATATTCTGGTGACTGACTGCTGCCCACATTAGGATTTTCTGGTGACTGCTGCCCACATTACGATATTCTGGTGACTGCTGCCCACATTGCGATTTTCTGGTGACTGCTGCCAACATGGCGATTTTCTGGTGACTGCTGCCCACATTGCGATTTTCTGGTGTCTGCTGCCCACATTGCAATTTTTTGGTGACTGCTGCCCACATAAGGATTTTCTGGTGACTGCTGCCCACATTAGGATTTTCTGGTGTGTGCTGCCCACATTATGATATTCTGGTGACTGACTGCTGCCCACATTAGGATTTTCTGGTGACTGCTGCCCACATTACGATATTCTGGTGACTGCTGCCCACATTAGGATTTTCTGGTGTGTGCTGCCCACATTATGATATTCTGGTGACTGACTGCTGCCCACATTAGGATTTTCTGGTGACTGCTGCCCACATTATGATATTCTGGTGACTGACTGCTGCCCACATTAGGATTTTCTGGTGTATGCTGCCCACATTGCGATTTTCTGGTGACTGCCGCCCACATGGCGATTTTCTGGTGACTGCTGCCCACATTGTGATTTTCTGGTGAACTTTGCCCACATTACGATTTTCTGGCCCACATTACGATTTTCTGGTGAACACTGCCCACGTTACGATTGTCTGGTGAATGCTGTTCACGTTACGATTTTCTGGTGAACGCTGCCCACATTACGATTTTCTGGTGAACACTGCCCACGTTACGATTGTCTGGTGAATACTGTCCATGTTACAATTTTCTGGTGAACGCTGCCCACATTACGATTTTCTGGTGAACTCTGCCCACATTACGATTTTCTGTCCCACATTACGATATTCTGGTGAACGCTGCCCACATTACGATTGTCTGGTGAATGCTGTCCACGTTACAATTTTCTGGTGACTGCTGCTCACGTTACGATTTTCTGGTGACTGGTGCCCACATTACGATTTTCTGGTGAACTCTGCCCACATTACGATTTTCTGGTGAACTCTGCCCACATTACGATTTTCTGGTGAACTCTGCCCACATTATGATTTTCTAAAGGCCCACATTACGATTTTCTGGTGAACTCTGCCCACATTACGATTTTCTGGCCCACATTACGATTGTCTGGTAAAATGCTGCCCACTTTACAATTAATTTACAGTGAAACGCTGCCCCATTACGATTATTTGGCACCTATGGGGGGGGGGGCCATCCAAATATTCGCAGGGGGGCCCAGTGATTTCTAGTTACGCCCCTGGCAATAATAATAGTGCTTATTATGACATTCTACATAATCAGAGTTTTTCTTCAGTAAAACCTTCAGGACAAAATGATTTCTTGTTCCAGAGATATATCCAGAAGTAGTTTTACTGTTCCTAAGAGTGTCAGGAGAAAACTTTGCAGTATCTGGAGGCAGCTTCCCTCTTTTAGCATTTCAAGTGTCCTGGTTGGCTCTTTAATCTCCTGTTTGGCTTCACTGACAAAACAGACAGGCCCAGAAGCTCAGCTCACTTTTGTCTCAGCTCCACTGACACCTGTTTCTATCTCTGAAACTGCTGAACATTAATTCAGAGTTCTCCCTGTAGGCAGCCTCTGTGTATGTAAAATAAAGGCACCAGTGAATTTCAGTGCTGGGAACAGCCGACAGTAGAATATTGGTAATATTTACCAACATCCAACTATTTTACAGTGGTCATTTTTGTTAGTAAAATATTGATAAATATTACTAATATTTTACTACAGCTAAACCTAACCCTACTCTCACAAAGATCACCCCCTACAAAGCCTAACCTTGACCACCCCCCCGACACCTAACCTTAAACCCCCTTCTTGATGCCTAACCTTAACTGCCCCACCCCACCACAAACCTCCTTCCAGGCACCTAACCTTAAAGTGAACATCCAGACTAAAAATCTACTCAGCACTGAGAAGGCTTGGTGTTTCTTTAACAGTTTCACAGCATCAGAACTTTGTTTTTCTTACCTAAGCCTCATTTTTAGCTGCACAAGAGAAAACTGCCCAGGCATTTTCCCCCTGATGCTGTGCAAAGCATGATGGGATTTCTGATGTTGTTCTTCTGCTGTTTTGGCACAAACTTTTTTTTTTTTTGAGATTTGAAGCCTAGCGCGCGTAGCTGGGAGGGGTGATCAGCACACAGGACAGTTGGAACTGTGTCTCATGCTCCGTCACCTCCTTTCAACCAAAAAGATGGCTGCCCAGTGGCGTAGCAATAGGAGGTGCAGAGGTAGCAAGCGCACCGGGGCCCTGGACCGGAGGGGCCCATTAAGGGCCCTCCTTCATCCATCTTATTAGCTTTTTATTGGGGCTATGCTGGTAATGAACTCCTCTATATGTGCATCGCGTAGTGCTAATCCTTAAAGAGTAACTGTTAGCCCCCAAATTGAAATTTAAAACACTATTGCAATTATTTATTTATTATATAAGTGAGCCAAAAAGCCAATGTACAAGTTAAAAATCAATCTAATTTTGTTACTATCTAACCTTTTCCCCCAGCTCCGGACGCAAGCCGCATATCAGATACTGTAGCATGCAGAGCATGCCTATGTCTGGCCGACCCCCCTCTCCCCCCCAGGACCAGGTGCCGATATATTCTCCCCACCGCAGCTGACCGCTCTGACACGGAGAGAGAGCGGGAGCACTTCCAGCGCCGCCACCGCAGAGCAGCCGCCGCCGTGCATCTCTCTCACATGTGACTCGGCGGCGGCTGCTCTGCGGTGACGGCGCTGGAAGTGCTCCCGCTCTCTCTCCGTGTCAGAGCGGTCAGCTGCGGTGGGGAGAATATATTGGCACCTGGTCCTGGGGGGGAGAGGGGGGTCGGCCAGACATAGGCATGCTCTGCATGCTACAGTATCTGATATGCGGCTTGCGTCCGGAGCTGGGGGAAAAGGTTAGATAGTAACAAAATTAGATTGATTTTTAACTTGTACATTGGCTTTTTGGCTCACTTATATAATAAATAAAACATTGCAATAGTGTTTTAAATTTCAATTTGGGGGCTAACAGTTACTCTTTAAATAACTGTTTCCTTGCACATATTACACCCCCCATATTACACCTCTGTGACACTGCAGCTGTCCTTAATTTGTTTTGGGACTTCATAGCAAAAGAGTGCTTGGGGCCCCATGGAAAAATCGCACCAGGGCCCCAAGCTCCTCAGCTACGACACTGTGGCTGCCCCTATGAAAAAGATGGCTGCCACCATGAAATCACAAACATGTGCCTCTTCTTTTAAAACAGGGTGGGTAAGAGATTATATTACCTATCTATTTTAATTAACATAACTAATGTAACTTAAAGTGGAATATAACCCAGTATTTCTTCTTTGCTCTAAAGATGATTTACAGCGTATAATATACTAACACAATGTTGTTGTTTTTTTGTAAAACAGCATTGAAAGGTTTACATCACAGGGCTGACTGTTTCTCCTGCAGGGGCTGCCACATCCGAACTGGTGATTAGCTTATCTTCTGTATACATTCTTCACTTGATACAATTAAGTAAACATTCTCTGGCTGTGCAGAAACTTATGCTAATGAGTCCTGGAGTGAAACACAGGTCAGAAATCACTGATGGCTGCATTTAAAACAGAATTACAACAGTTATGAATAAAATGCACCAGCAGCTTTCAAAGTAAATAAACTGAACTTTGGGAAGTTATAATTTATAAATGAATTATAATACTTGTGCACAAAAGCAAATATGATAATTGTATGGGTTATAAAAAGTAGGAAAACACATTTTTCTTGAATATTTTGTCAGAGTTTTAAACCGCTTTAATGACAGTATGTTTGTTTAGGCTGAAGTTTCCCTTTAACCGCCCCCAGCCCAAAACCCCTTCCTGACACCTAACTTTAATCACCCTTCTTCCCAGCACAAATTCCCTTTTCTAACACCTACCCTTAAGCGCCCCCCCTCCTTGAAACACCTTCCTGATGCCTAACCTTAACCGTCCCACCCCCTAGACGCAAAACCCCTTTCCAATGCCATAGGCGCCCATGCAGATATCGTTTATGGGTGGAAATGTGTGCACTGGAGGAAAGTTGCAGCTCCAAACAGCAGGCGCTTTCCCTAGCACCCAAATTTCCTGTTCCCCCCTCTGACCATATAGTTTTCATATATTTGTCTTCCACGTGTACTTGTCTGGGGTCACTTTAAGTGAGGACTCGTAGGATTTAGTCCTAGATGGTGAAAAACATTCTCAGAATCAAATACGGTAGAATTGAAAGTAGCTCGGCTTCTCGTTCGTCCTTTGGAAATAAATAATATGAAATAAGGTTGTGGAAGTGACGGAGAATGGTGAGTTATGCTCGCCCGGAGTTGCAATGCATTTAGATGTAAATTAGCTGTGCTCTCTTAAAAATGTACACTTTCCTTTCAGGCAAGAGGAAGATGAACGAGCCCGCGAGCCACTTAATGATATATGGGCCGCTATAATTACACAATTTTTAATTAAAGTGAAATTCCTTAACTTGGCAGTAACTTACCCAGACACAAGAAGTAATTGATTTTAGCGGACCCTGGAAACAAATAGGAGTTTCTGTACCAAGGAATGAGGTGTCTTTTCTCATTCTGGAGAGTGAAGGACTTTGAATCTAGAGGAGCTCCAGCATTAGAGGCACTGGGGACCTGATTTCCTGCAGTTCTGAGAGGGAGAGCATCGGGTTACCTGGATCCTGTAGACCTGGGCTGACTTAATAAAAGCACAGGGGCGTTGCTAGCACCAAAGATCAGTGGTACGTGACCCTGATCTATTCTGGGGTGCCCCGGATGTCCCCCAGACAGAGTAGAGGCCCCATAGCACCTAGCATGGCACCACACAGTACCCAGAATGCCCCACAGAGACACCACAACACCCAACATGGCATTACAGCACCCAGTGTGCCCCATACCCCCCCATTGCTGTGTACTGTGGTGTCATGTGGGTGCTATGGTGCCTCTATGTGGGCATATTGGGTGCTGTGATGCCATGCTAGGTGCCGTGGTGCCTTTATGAGAGCATGCAGGGGTATTTCTTCTATGGGGGCATGCTGGGAGTCAGGGGCGTTTCTAGGGTCCTTGGAGATCAGTGGCACCTGTGGGCACCAGGCGGGGAGGTACATGCGGCGCTGCGGCAAAAAATGGGCGTGGCCATGTGGTGAGTGGGCGTGGCCATGGGTGGGGCCAAATGTACATGAACTTAGCAGCGGTGTAAGCTACGGATAACGGGCCTGCCCATCGAAATATTGGACGGAGCCCCCTGTCCTTTATTTCAATCATTTACAATCAGTATAGGCATAGATCAAAGATGTATACGCACATACAATTTTGATTGGTCAATCACTGACCCCCAATTTCCCACCCCCGTGCAGTAAGTGGGCCAACCGACAATGAATTTTATGAACAGAGCTAAAATTGGCTAATCAAAATTGTATGTGTGTACCAGGCTTTACAGCTAATACTGTACATACTGAAAGTAGCAGGGATCAGCATACAATACAGCTGGTTTACAATCAATAAAGGCACAGAGTAACACCTTACACTGTACACACTGGAGGTAAATCAGCACACAGTGCAAGCACTAGAGAACAGCGTATACTGTACATACTGTAGGCAGCAGAATTCAGCACACTGCAGCTAGCGTGCCAAAAATATGACGATCACGTTGTGCGGTGTGCTTATCGCGCCGCACCAAAAAATGGGTGGGCCATGGACCAGAATATAGGTGTGGTAACGGGTGGAGACAAATTTACATGAACCTAGCAATGGTGGGACATCAGATTAGGACAGTGGTGGCGAACCTTTTGGAGGCCGAGTGCCCAAACTGCAACCCAAAAGTCACTTACCGGTATCTATCGCAAAGTGGCAACAGCAATTTAAACTAAATACTGTACAAACGTTTTAACTCATACATGAACATTATGGAAAATCCAAGTTGAAAATAAACTGTGAAGATAAACAATTTCATCCATCCTACTCCTGAAAAATGTATTCAATTTTTTAGAACCTCCCAGTTTTATTTTCTGTTTTAAAACGCTAAAAAAGTAGGTTTAATGCTATTGTCTCATATGATAAGGATTCAGCTTTTCCCATAGTCTCGCAGTTAGCAATCATGTGACCCCCAACAAGACATATTCAGCAATCATGAGGCCCCCAACAAATCAGGAGGCCCCCAACAAGACAAATTCAGCAATCATGAGGCCTCCAACAAATCATGAGGCCCCCAACAAGACAAATTCAGCAATCATGAGGCCCCCAACAAGACAAATTCAGCAATCATGAGGCCCCCAACAAATCATGAGGCCCCCAACAAGACAAATTCAGCAATCATGAGGCCCCCAACAAATCATAAGGCTCCCAACAAGACACATTCAGCAGTCACGAGGCACATAAATAGACAGCATTTCACATAAATAGGCAGAATGCCCCCTTAATATGGTAGCCCCCCCAAGTTAGGTAGTGAGTGACAGGGACCCCCAGGTTAGCTAGTGAGTGACAGGCGCCTCCAGTTAGGTAGTGAGTGACAGGGACCCCGATAGTGAGTGACAGGGAGCACCTTTAGGTAGTGAGTGAGTGCCAGGGAGCCCCTTTAGGCAGTGAGTGAGTGACAGGAAGCCCCTTTAGGCAGTGAGTGAGTGCCAGGGAGCCCCTTTAGGCAGTGAGTGAGTGACAGGAAGCCCCTTTAGGCAGTGAGTGAGTGACAGGGAGCCCCTTTAGGGAGTGAGTGAGTGACAGGGAGCCCCTTTAGGGAGTGAGTGAGTGACAGGGAGCCCCTTTAGGGAGTGAGTGAGTGACAGGGAGGCCCTTTAGGGAGTGAGTGAGTGCCAGGGAGCCCCTTTAGGAAGTGAGTGAGTGCCAGGGAGCCCCTTTAGTGAGTGAGTGCGTGCCAGGGAGCCCCTTTAGGGAGTGAGTGCGTGCCAGGGAGCCCCTTTAGGGAGTGAGTGCGTACCAGGGAGCCCCTTTAGGGAGTGAGTGCGTGCCAGGGAGCCCCTTTAGGGAGTGAGTGCATGCCAGGGAGCCCCTTTAGGGAGTGAGTGCGTGCCAGGGAGCCCCTTTAGGGAGTGAGTGACAGGGAGCCCCTTTAGGGAGTGAGTGACAGGGAGCACCTTTAGGGAGTGAGTGACAGGGAGCCCCTTTAGGGAGTGAGTGACAGGGAGCCCCTTTAGGGAGTGAGTGACAGGGAGCCCCTTTAGGGAGTGAGTGAGTGACAGGGAGCCCCTTTAGGGAGTGAGTGCGTGCCAGGGAGCCCCTTTAGGGAGTGAGTGCGTGCCAGGGAGCCCCTTTAGGGAGTGGGTGCGTGCCAGGGAGCCCCTTTAGGGAGTGGGTGAGTGACAGGGAGCCCCTTTAGGGAGTGAGTGCGTGCCAGGGAGCCCCTTTAGGGAGTGGGTGCGTGCCAGGGAGCCCCTTTAGGGAGTGGATGCGTGCCAGGGAGCCCCTTTAGGGAGTGAGTGAGTGACAGGGAGCCCCTTTAGGGAGTGAGTGAGTGACAGGGAGCCCCTTTAGGGAGTGAGTGAGTGACAGGGAGCCCCTTTAGGGAGTGAGTGCGTGCCAGGGAGCCCCTTTAGGGAGTGGGTGAGTGACAGGGAGCCCCTTTAGGGAGTGAGTGCGTGCCAGGGAGCCCCTTTAGGGAGTGAGTGAGTGACAGGGAGCCCCTTTAGGGAGTGAGTGCGTGCCAGGGAGCCCCTTTAGGGAGTGAGTGCGTGCCAGGGAGCCCCTTTCGGGAGTGGGTGAGTGACAGGGAGCCCCTTTAGGGAGTGAGTGCGTGCCAGGGAGCCCCTTTAGGGAGTGAGTGAGTGACAGGGAGCCCCTTTAGGGAGTGAGTGCGTGCCAGGGAGCCCCTTTAGGGAGTGAGTGAGTGAGTGAGTGACAGGGAGGCCCCCCCTCTAGCCGCCGCCGCTCCCCCCCTACCTCTCAGCAGACCTCAGGATCAGCGGCGACCCGACCAGATGTACGAGCGGGCGCTGGACGCACCCGCTCGATATGCGGAAGTGATGTCACTTCCGCATATCAGTGCGGGCGCTGGGTCCTAGCGCCCGCACGATTGGTCGCCGGCTCGCCGCCTGATCCTGAGGTCTGAGACTGTCAGTGACGCGGCGGCTGGAGGGAGCCGCTGAGTCTTGACAGAGGGGGCGGCCGGGCGGAGATCCGTGGCACCCCAGGAAAGATTGGGGGCACGTGCCCCCCTAAAACAGGGCTAGCGACGCCCCTGCTGGGAGTTGTGATGCTTCAATGCGAGGTCCGTGGGAGGATGGGAGGGAATGCAGTAGAAGGTCAGGGAATGATATGGGGGGACTGGCAGCAGGCCAGCTCGCCCAGCAGAAAGTCAGACCAGTCAGCACAGAAGCCAGGTAACTCTGCCTAGTTAAGTGGCATTTCCTATTTATGTGATTTTTTTTGGATTAATGGAGAGGGGGGCTTCATTCAACATTTTGCTGGGCCTACTCAGACCACTGCTAAGTTCATGTAAATTTGACTCGGCTCATGACCACACCCACATTCAGGTGCGTGGCCACACCCATTTTTGGCTAGAGTGCCCAAAAGTGCCCCGGATCTCTTTGGATCCTAGCAATGCCCCTGTAAAAAGCATAAAGTGAACTCATGTCAGAAATGTGTTTAACCATTCTATGAACGCCTAACACATGGCCCTCCTGGGACCGCATATTGCCGATTAGTGTCCTTGCAGTCCTCACGAGATTAGCAGGGAACGAGCGCTCGCTCATGTGCACATTCCCTGCAGGGGACACAGGAAGCCGCCGCAATCAGCCTGCCAGCTGCGGTCGGAGCTGGCAGGCTGAAACTAAGAAAAAATGATCGCAGCACTGTACTTAGAGTGCAGTACAGCCCGGACCGGAGAACTTTGCGTCCGAATTGCAGAGGATCCAGATGGCGCAGGAGGATGGTGAGGAAGTGATCAGCCTGAAAGGACCTGGAGGTATGTGCCATTTTTTTCATATGCTCCCATCTCGGGTTCCCTTTGAAGTAAACCTGGGAGATCTGGATGCCAACATTTTAGGTACTTACTTTTGGAGAGAGAAGCCTCTGGATCCTGCAGAGGCTTCCACCATCATTCTCCATCCCTCCGTTCCAGCTCTGGGACTGATGAAGTGCCATGTAGCTCATCCGCACTGCACAGGCGTAGACAACTCACACCTGTGCAGGAGCATGAAGTTGGCGCTCAAGCTCAGCTCAGTTCCATGCTGGTGTGCATTAGCGAGCCATCTGCATCTGCGCAGTGTGGACAAGCTCCATTGAACAACATGGAGGAGATCGATGACGGTGGCCTCTGGAGTCTCTTGCTTTAGTTTTATCTATTTCAATAAAAAAGCTGCCTTAGATTATCTTGAGACTGATGTCCACTAAACCTGTCATCAAGATCACATCACTAGAGGCAGTTGCTAAGTGTGACCGGAAGGGGCGGGCACAATTTGTGAGTTATGAGTCTCATTAAAGAGGAACACCAGCCTAAACTAGCATACTGTCATTAAGTTACATTAGTTATGCACAAAAGAAAACCGGCACCGTCCAAAGTTGCTCTTTTAGTATTTATTGCACATGTGTCATGGAATAAATACAACGTTTCGGAGTGACATACTCCTTTCTCAAGTTCATGACATACTGCATACATATTACAAAGCAATTCTTATATACAGCCTACATCTTAAAGCAGCCAATCAGCACGCTGCACTAACTATCCAATAAGCGCTCCTCTACGAGCGCGGACTTGATGGAGAACTACATAACAACATTTGGAACCAATCACTGAAAGAAGCCATCTCACGTGACCGCAGGGCAAAACGGGGCTGGTATAGGTAGGCGCCACCTCTTGTGACGAGTGAGTGCCCTTCCTCCGCCCGACATCATAATGCCCACCCCCCTCCCTAGGCACGGACCTGATGGGAAACAGGCTTGCCAGACGTCAAAGCCAGACACACCTCCCGGCCGCGGCGTCAGACTATGGACACCACGCCGACAGAAGGAATGTACGCTGGCCACGCCCACAGACCAGCGCCGCCTGTCCCCCCGCTACCATGGCGGCATTAGTTATGTTAATTAGAATAGATAGGTAGTATAATCTCTTACCCATCTTGTTTTAAAAAAAAACAGGCAAATGTATGTGATTTCATGGGGGCAGCCATCTATTTGGTTGATAGGAGGTGACAGGGAGCATGTGACACAGTTCCAACTGTCCTGTGTCCTGATCACCCCTCCCAGTTGCTAGGCAATGAGAACAACAACATCAGAAATCCCATCATGCTTTGCACAGCATCAGGGGAAAAATGCCCAGGCAGTTTTCTTTGATGGAGCGGAGCTTAGCTTCTAAGCAGCTAAAAATTAGGCTTGGGTATGAAAAACAAAGTTCTGATGAGGTGAACCTGTTAAAGAAACATCACGCTTTTTCAGTGCTGCTGAGTAGATTTTTAGTCTGGAGGTTCACTTTAAAAACAAGATTGAAAGCACACAAAGTGAATAATTAAACGATTAAAAAGGAAGGTAGGTAGGTAGGTGCAATTACCTAATGAGAAGAAATATTTTTGGCCACAAAAAAACCCTAGATGTGCTGCTGTATATGTTTCCTAAAAGGTCTATTGAACACCAAGGGTATCGTCTCCTGTAGGGATACAACATCTATTCTATTTCATTCAGGTTATTTTTATAGCGATGAGGTACAATTGATCAATGCTTCCCTGCATTCTCTGGATCCCATTGCTTTTCCCAGTCCCCACGATAATGACATTGGGTATCCCCTTTCCTAAAGAGAGATGGTGTGTGAGAGGCTAATCAATTTAATGCAAATTTAAGCAGCTTGGAAATGGAGCAATCAAATGCAACAGCAAAATTCAATATTGCTGCCCAATGATTATTGTAATTATTTTTTTTATTATTAGTATATTTTTTATGTACAGGCCTCATAGTATATTTTGTGGACAATAAGGTTGTCTTCAATGCTGCTGCTTTGTATTGGTCTGTTTCCAGGCAGCATAGATTTGTATACAATTTGCATAAAATCTGCATGAACCCAAGGCTAGCGTTAACCACCTCTATGCTGACCATCATTGACCATCTCTAGGTTAAACATGATCTCACCTTAACTTGTCCTCATATAACCCAACAGCACTGCTCAACCAAGCTTTTATGTTCAGTCCGATTTTGCATAGCTGGCACCTGCTATTATTTAGGTGCCTTAAGTGCCTCAGGTGACTAAATTTGCCACCATAGCCGATATTAGTATGGGCACTTATGGTGATGCCCAAACATAGGCGCCCAATATTTTTCAGTCTTTGAAGCAGGTTGGTGGTGGTGGTTGTGGTGGTGGTGTAACATTGTAAAACGAAAAAAAGTTAGATACTCACCTAAGAAAAGGCCAGAGGGTAGGCTCCGGATCCCTTAGAGCCTACCTGTTCCTTTCCCTTGTTCCACTGCCAGGTTTGCTTTTAACTCTCCTGCCAGCTGCATCTTGAGGTCTCCTAGGAAGTACTTGGGTCTCTGAATACTTCTGAAGATGCGTTGCTCTGTACTGCACATGCACAAGTCCACTCTCACCCAATGCACGTCCTCGGAAGTACTCTGAGACTTTAGTACTTAATGGCCTTCTGAGGAGACTCAAAGGTCTCTTCAACATTAAAAATGAAAGATTCCAAACTCCTAAACGAGATCAAATTAAAGGAACAGAAGAAAATTACCTCCCCTTCCCACCAGAACCAAATTACTCTTTTTAAAATGAGACAAGAACTGAGAGCAATATGGCTTAATAAATATCATTGGATGAAACAAAATTCCAAATCCCTATTCTACTCCTGTCACAACAAGGCAAGTAAGTTACTAGCACAGAAGATCAAACAAAAAAGGGCCAAAACCACTATAAAAAAAATTATCCACCCACTCAGCAAAAAATTACTAACAAACCCCAAAGATATAGCAGATGCCTTAAGTGAATACTACGGGTCCCTATATAACCTCTCGGACGACCCGACTACATTCCAACCCACCCCCCAAACGATTCAGCAATTCTTAGAACAGTTACAATTACCTAAAATAACCGAACCCCAACTACTTACCCTAAATTCCCCTATCTCAACACAAGAAATTTTAAAGACCCTTAAGCAATTAAAAAAAAATAAAGCCCCAGGCCCAGACGGGTTCACAAATGAATATTATAGAGAATTCTCACTAATCTTGGCACCCAGGTTGATGAGACTGTATAACTGCATTATCAAAACAGGCAAACCTCCTGAAGAATTTCTATCTGCTACCATAACTGTTATCCCAAAGCCAGGAAAAGATGCGACTAACACCACAAACTACAGACCCATCTCACTACTCAACAGCGACAATAAAATTTTTGCTAAAACATTAAGCAATAGGTTACTAAACATCCTACCCAACCTGATAGCCCCAGACCAAGTCGGCTTCATAAAAGGCCGCCAGACTTCTGATGGGACAAGGAGAATTATTGATCTCATGACCTTCACGGAAACAACTCGGATGCCTTCTCTGTACCTAACCTTAGATGCAGAGAAGGCATTCGATAGAGTACACTGGGAATTCCTACACCAAACATTGCTCAAATTTGGTTTCCAAGGTAGAATACTACGAGCTATATTGTCACTGTATACAACACCCTCAGCCACAGTATCTCATGCAGGTTTCCAGTCAAAACCATTCCACATAACTAATGGAACTAGACAGGGATGTCCCCTGTCCCCACCAATTTTCGTCCTCATAATGGAATCCTTAGCCGAAACCATAAGAACAAACGACAAAATCTCTCGGATCAAAATTGGCAACTATGATCACAAAATAGGGCTGTTCGCCGACGATGTGATTCTTACACTAACAAACCCCTCAACCTCACTTGGCCAAGTAGTAAAAGTACTGCATGACTTCTCCAGAGCATCACTTTATAAAGTTAACGCCAATAAATCATTACTAATGTGTAAAAACGTTGATAGAGTAACAAGGGATCAATTAAGTACCATCTCCCCTTTCCCTTTCACCCACTCCTCAATCCCATACCTGGGCATCCAGCTCCCACAAAACGTGTCTGACCTTTACAAGGTCAACTACACTCCCCTAATTAAAGACCTAACAAAAGATCTGGAAAAAATAGCCAAAGTAGAACTATCCCACGCGGGCAGAATCTCGGCCTTCAAAATGCAGCTCCTCCCTAAAATGTTGTACCTATTTAGGACGGTGCAAATACCTGTAGCCAAAAAATTCTTTGCAGATATGTACAAAACCCTAGCATGCTTCTTCTGGAAAGATAAAAAACACAGAGTAGCCATAAAATATCTACAAATCCCCAAAAAGCTAGGAGGTTTCGGAATCCCATGTTTAGAATCATATAGGCATGCCTGTATCTTAGAGGCAAGCAAGCACTGGTGGGAATCCACAGACAGGAAACTATGGGTGGATATAGAGCAGGAAATAAGTGGTATCCCCACAAAACATCTTCTGGCACTAACTACCATGGATCTCATGAAAACAACATCAAACCTCCCACCAGTCACCTCCACAATTCTCTCATGGAAAGCTTTAGTCTCCGCAAATATAATTTCGGAAGACTTTATCCCCCTTAAACTTCCAATACTTGCCCTCCAACACACCATCCCTAACCTCCAACTACATACCTGGACACAAGCAGGCATCCACTATATAAATGATCTATTCCACAATAGAAAGCTGAAATCACTAGCTCAATTAAAAGAGCAATATCATTGCACAAACTCAATCACTTACCAATACATCCAAATAGCCCACCTTTTTAAAGACAAACCATGCCCACCCCTCTACCTCCCAAGATCTCTAAATGCTATGCTATGCAGCAAAATACCCCTAAAAGGAGGGATATCACAGTGGTATGACCTATTAACCAGCAACCACACAACAAGACAATCAAAATTTGCAAAAGCGTGGTCACAGAAACTCCATATCAACATAGACCACCACGATATAAAAACAGCCACGGAAGCAGTCTTAAAACACTCCTCACACAACGCACATTGGGAATCCCTTCAGAAAATTATCATGCAATGGTACCTCACACCGGACAAATTAGCCAAATTCACCAACTCCAGCAATCCCCTATGCTGGAGATGCAACCTACACACAGGTACTCTAGAACATATCCTATGGGACTGCCCAAGAATCTCTCAGCTCTGGTCAGCAATTAACCACCAAATAAATTGCATAATACATTCCTCATATGTCCTCACCCCACAACTGGCTATGCTACACATAGGCCTGTCGGAGTTCCCCATAACACATCATAAAGAAATAACACATCTACTATGTGCAACCAGACAATCAATCCTACAAAACTGGGGCTCCAACACTGTCCCCACCCTTACACTCATTTTAGCTACAAAAGACAACAACCTCAAAATGGAACACATTTTCAAAGCATAAATCCACAAGGAAAAGAATATGAGTTAGGAGGTATGAGTTTCCCATACACGTTACCTCCCCCTTTCAGTTACCTGTTTGTCACCCTTACTTATCCTTTAAGTTTGCAAGTTCACAAACGAAGTAAGCTATAACCCCCATCAGGGCGCTTACTGCTCCCTGCTCTACATACCCACCAACAACCAGACTATCCTCACGGGCCGGCACTAACCCAACAGTCCTTGCAAATTACAACAAGGTGTTGGGGTACCCCCCCCCCTTCTGCATACACCAACACCTCTGAGGATACATCACCCTAGGTCCTTCACAGGCAGATGGCACTTTGCCCCTGTAGAGAGACATATCAAGCTCACCTCCCACTCGACAATGTCATCAAGGGTGAGAACAAGTCATCAATCTAAGGCTTTTCTCACCATTTACCACTAACCCGTAGAGGAAGCTCTGGCTCACAGAGAACAGAGACTACCCACCCACAGACGGCCCACACGGCTCACACTTAATGTGACTCTGTTTCCGTCTTTTTTGAATTGACATAGATAAATATTGATCTCTGTAAAATGTGATTAACATGTACTGTTATCTTTGAAAAACTAATAAAAATCATATAATAAAAAAAAAAAATTGAAAGATTCAATGGGGGCCTGACGGTGGAACAAGGGGATGCAAAGAGAAATGGGAAGGCTCTAAGGATCTAGAACCTTCCATCCTTTTAGGTGAGTGTCTAACTTTTTTTTTTTTTTTACAATTGTCCTTTAACCTCCCTAGCGTTCTGGACGAGCTGAGCTTGTCCAGAGACGCCGGAGGT